>NW_027051999.1:5000-49388 GCF_036321145.2 Pelmatolapia mariae
TGGGACCGAATTTACGGTATTTTATTTTAAGGGATTTTTAAGCCTTTGGGCTCTCTTTTAGTTGTTTGCAACCGAACTTACGGTGTTTTATTTTAAGGGATTTTTAAGCCTTTGGGCTCTCTTTTAGTTGTTTAAAAACAATTTTGTTTTATTTCATTTATATTTAAAATAAATAATTAAAACCCACTCGTCATGGCGGACGAGTGGCAAGTAGTCCGCTACGGAAGACGACGCCAGCGTCTCTTCCTTGAGAACCCTGACAGGGATCGGGGGTTCTCCCGTGGGATGGCCCGTGCACCTTCCTTCTACCCTCGTAGGAGGAATCAATTCCCCTACCCTAGCCGGCCAGCGCCTCCCATAGGGAACTTCCGGTACAGGAACACCCAGCCCCGCTCTTTTGCGGATGTGGTACGCCAAGCTTACCCAAGACCTCCCCGAAGAGGTCCTTCTCCACGGGGTTTAGGCAATGAGGTCCGGCGGCAACCAGCTGACCCTCAGTTTGGGAGACTGGTTCGAAAAATGCATGGGGTGATCAAAATGGTTCACCACTTGCAGAATGTGGCTCTGAAGCCTGGACAGACTACAGAGCCGAGAATGATTTCCAGAATGGTGGAGGTTCTATCTGGAATGATTAAACCAGCCGCTCCAACTGAGCACACTTTGAGCCTGATTCAGGCCAATGCGAAGAACTGGGGGTATACCACTTGCCAGATTCTTATGGAGCACTATGAAGCTGGTCTTGCGGATCTTCTGGAAGAGTTGTCCACCCTTCTGGTTCCTGATTGGAAACCCGCATTTGAAGTAGCAGTGCGTTGGGCGACACGGAACCTGTCGCGTATCACCCAGACTGTTCTTGAGCATGCTGAGGCCCTGATCACGACCATTGCTGAGGAGGGACAGCAAGGACAGCCTCAGGTCCCCCAGCAAACGGAAACCCTGCCTCAGCCCGAGGTTCCACAAGCCCGTGGAACTTCCACGGCTACTATGACCACTCCTAGGGTTTCAACTGCTACTTCAACTGAACGCAGAGATTCGGGTAGACAGCAAGGTCCCCGACAGAGACCCAGGGTCATGGTTTCGGCTGGAACCATGACTGATTCCAGGGTTCAGGATGAGGATTGGCCTCTGGTTGGAAGTCACGCAGAACCTCCGAAAGAGCGTCGGAGAGTCAGACAACGTCGTGACCAAGAAGCCTTCCTGGAAGTTATCGCTGAAAACACAGAGGACCAGGAGGAGTCTGAGGCGCCAGTTTATCGTTCAGAGCACCCCGAACTGGAGGCTCTGTTTGATGAAATGCAGAGAGAGGAGGAAGCGGCGGAAGCAGCGGCGGCTGCCCTGCACTCTTCTGCACAAAGTGACGACCTAGAGCAAGCCGACATACAGATGTCACCTGTGTCGCAGGTATCTCAGGTTGAGGTCCACCAAGAGGAAGACTCCGCACACAGTGATGACCTGTTTGAAGACTCCTTCGATCACTTCACTTCTCCAGAACCGCCGAGGTTTAGGGTGAAGCACCATCCAAACACTCAGCGGAAGCTCACAGATTGGTCGTTGGAGGTTGAGAAAAAGTGGCTCATTATGGGCGATTCGAATGTTTGTCGGTTTCCAGACTTCCTCAACCGCAACCTGCAGGTGGATAGTTTTCCAGGTGCTCATTTTCGACACGCACAGGCATTAATGGAAAAAACTACACCACCTCCAGATTTAGTGGTGGAAAAGATCATTTTGTCTTTTGGCATTAACAGTAGGGCGAATAAGTCTAAGGAAACCACAGTTAAGAATCTGCAGGGGGCACTTCGTTCTGCAAAGAGGAAGTTCCCCTATGCAGAGATATGGGTACCACTGATCAACTTTTCGCCAAACCTCCCATCAGAGGAAAAGGAAAACCTCCAAACCTTGAATGAGCATCTGATCAGAAACATGCCCTACATCCCCCTCTTACCAGAGGAGGATTTTGAGACCGAGCTGGACGATGTACACTGGACCAGTGACACAGCAAGGGCAATGTTTGAACATTGGATGGCGACGCTAAACTCTGCTGCCCCTTGAGCCTGGAACGAGAGGGGGCGGAAGGCTCGCAGTCCGTTCAGGCTCAGGAAGTAGTGGTTTTAGCCAAGAATTTTAAACTTACTGATTCACAGCGTAGGTTGCTTAGTAAGGGATTAACATATGTCCCAACCCTCGACATAGGCAAGGATGGCAGGGATCAATTTCAGCTAGATATGCAAAATTATCATAGGAAGATCAAATTGGCAACATATTACCGGAACTCTAAAAAGCGAGACAAACTTCCTTTTATTGGCCCTTCCATTTGGGAACCCCCATCAAATTTGATACCACCCCCAGTCCAAAATTTAATTCGTACGGATGTAGACAGTTTTAAAAACCATTATAAATCTCAGAATGAGAAACCCAACATTTCATGGCAGGAAGTAAAAGCGCTACGAGAGCTAATTAAAACCAAACATATTGTAATCAAGCCAGCTGACAAAGGATCAGCTGTTGTCATAATGAGTAGGGAACAATATATGTTTGAGGTTGAAAGGCAGCTCAACGACCCAGTATACTATAAAAAATTGGAAAAACCTATGTACATGGACACAGTTCCTATTGTAATTGACATATTGGACACATTAAAAAAGAAGAAATTCATAAATGCAAAGCAAAGACAATATTTAATTGGCAATTTTGAGCCCAGGGAGAGGAGGTTTTATATTTTACCCAAAATTGATAAAGAGCCGCATAAGTGGACAGTTCCATTTGAAATACCTCCCGGCAGACCGATAGTGTCGGACTGTGGGAGTGAGACATATTTTATAGCCGAATATTTAGATTTTTATCTTAATCCTTTGTCCATTATGCATCCTGCCTATGTCAAGGATACTTATCATTTTATTGAGATTGTTAAAGGTTTAACCCTCACAGCTGATTCCGCATTCTTTAGCATGGATGTAGATAACCTGTACACCAACATTCCTATTGAAGCCGGAATCAACTGTGTTAGGAAGGTGTTTGAGCGGAATCCGGACCCCAAACGACCAGATCAGGAACTTTTAAAATTGCTAGAAATTAGCCTAACTCGTAATGATTTTGTTTTTGATGAGAAGTACTACCTCCAGGTGAAAGGCACGGCAATGGGCAAAAGGTTTGCACCGGCCTATGCCAACATCTTTATGGCCAATTGGGAGCAAGAAGTTCTAGCCAAATGTGAGACGAAACCAAAATGTTATCTCAGATATTTGGATGACATTTGGGGTGTCTGGACGGAATCACGTGAGGAATTTGATAACTTTGTGCAAATCCTCAACACACACGATCCATCCATTACATTAAAAAAGGAATTTGATGAAAATTCAATTGATTTCCTAGATACCACGGTGTTTAAAGGACCGGATTTCGTAAAAACACATAAATTGGACATTAAGGTGCATTTTAAAACAACTGATACGCACGCCTTACTCCACAAGAAAAGTTTCCATCCAACACACTGTTTCAGAGGAATTGTAAAAGCACAGCTTCTACGGTTTGATCGGATTTGCACAAGAAGAGTGGAGTTTTTGGAAGCAGTGAAGACACTTTTTAGGGCCTTGAGGAAGAGAGGTTATCCCAGGTCCTTCCTGAGGGACTGCTTCAAAACCTTTAGGGAATCGAAGGCGTTGGATGATCGGAATATCATTCCACTAATTACATCGTATTCGAGCACTTCCAAGGTTCTGAATGGGAAGTTTAAGACTAATTTTGATACGGTTCCGGATGTCCAACAATTTCTTCCGTCATCTAAGGTTATCTCAGCCTACAGACGGAATAGGAACTTGCGGGATTATTTGGTTAAAGCCAGGTTACCATCTCTAACCATGCGGAAACCACAGCTATTGGAATCCCAATTTGTTAGACTCAAGTTTGTTAAGAGTGCGGATAAAAAAGTGTTTCGAGTAGAGCAAGGGTTCAGCACCAACTCCAAAAACTGTATATATGTTATCTTTTGTTCAAAGTGTGGTGTTCAGTATGTTGGAGAAACCAAGAACACATTGTCCACACGTATGATGCAACATCGATACAATGTGAAGAACAAGAAGTCAACAGAAACTCTTTTGGTTCAACATTTTTTAATTCATGGCGAAGAAGCGATGAGAATGGCTGGCCTGCAACGAAATGTAAACTGGACGGATTGGGAACGTAAAAAGAAAGAAAAGTACTGGATTTTTTTATTAGGCACCAGAGAACCATCTGGGTTGAATATGCAAATTTGAGGCAATTTCTATTCCAAATTTACTTTACAATTTGACCCAATTACTGGTCCCGAATTAATTTGCCCAACCCTATTTTCAATTCACCCTGGTCTGTCCAAATTCGTATAACCCTAACCTTCTATCCCCAACCCGGGTCCTTTTCCTAACCCTAACCACCTTCCCCTTTTCCCCTTTTCCCCTTCCTTCCTATCCCCTTCCACTACCTTTCCCTAACCCCAACCCCTTCCCCTTCCCTAACCCTAACCTCTCCCATGATCCTTTTCCCTAATCCTAACCTTTCCCCTTCCCCTAATACCCCAAATTGGGTCTATACCTAACCCTAAGTTCATTTGTTAAAATAAATAAATTCATAACGTACAAATATTAAAAAAGATTAATTTCATATATACGGCTTCACCTAATAACAAGTGAATTCATTATTGTAATGGGAAGGACTAAATAGTAATTTATACACTTAAATATTAAATAAGTACTTACACCAAATAAATAAATAAATAAATAAATAACTATCATAAAAACAATTTTTTTTCAATTCATGTTTTATAATTTATGGTAGTACAAACAGATGAACACATACAGGGTAAAACCTAATTTTTTGGAGAAACAGGGACGTGCAAAAAAGCATTAGTACATTGGACAATATAAAAGCCATTGCAGACCAGAGGTTATAAAAGGGGTGTAGCCAGGAGCGAGAGCTCATTCTGCTCTCGACAGCCGAACAGTGCACATCTCCAGCAGCCAGCCATTGTTTTGAGCGCTTGGATTTTGGTTTGTTTTATTTTCTTTCGTGCCTCACAGGCCTGAGGAAGACCTTTTAAGGTCGAAACGTTGCCTGAGGCACGTTTGATTTTTTTCAACCGGAAAACACGGTTTTTTGTTTTTAGGGATTTTTAAGCCCCTGTGCTCTCTTTTAGTTGTTTGCAGAATTTTTATTTTTGTTTACACCAAACAACCGAACACACGGTTTTTCTTTTAAGGGAGTTTTAAGCCTTCGGGCTCTCTTTTAGTTGTTTGGGACCGAATTTACGGTATTTTATTTTAAGGGATTTTTAAGCCTTTGGGCTCTCTTTTAGTTGTTTGCAACCGAACTTACGGTGTTTTATTTTAAGGGATTTTTAAGCCTTTGGGCTCTCTTTTAGTTGTTTAAAAACAATTTTGTTTTATTTCATTTATATTTAAAATAAATAATTAAAACCCACTCGTCATGGCGGACGAGTGGCAAGTAGTCCGCTACGGAAGACGACGCCAGCGTCTCTTCCTTGAGAACCCTGACAGGGATCGGGGGTTCTCCCGTGGGATGGCCCGTGCACCTTCCTTCTACCCTCGTAGGAGGAATCAATTCCCCTACCCTAGCCGGCCAGCGCCTCCCATAGGGAACTTCCGGTACAGGAACACCCAGCCCCGCTCTTTTGCGGATGTGGTACGCCAAGCTTACCCAAGACCTCCCCGAAGAGGTCCTTCTCCACGGGGTTTAGGCAATGAGGTCCGGCGGCAACCAGCTGACCCTCAGTTTGGGAGACTGGTTCGAAAAATGCATGGGGTGATCAAAATGGTTCACCACTTGCAGAATGTGGCTCTGAAGCCTGGACAGACTACAGAGCCGAGAATGATTTCCAGAATGGTGGAGGTTCTATCTGGAATGATTAAACCAGCCGCTCCAACTGAGCACACTTTGAGCCTGATTCAGGCCAATGCGAAGAACTGGGGGTATACCACTTGCCAGATTCTTATGGAGCACTATGAAGCTGGTCTTGCGGATCTTCTGGAAGAGTTGTCCACCCTTCTGGTTCCTGATTGGAAACCCGCATTTGAAGTAGCAGTGCGTTGGGCGACACGGAACCTGTCGCGTATCACCCAGACTGTTCTTGAGCATGCTGAGGCCCTGATCACGACCATTGCTGAGGAGGGACAGCAAGGACAGCCTCAGGTCCCCCAGCAAACGGAAACCCTGCCTCAGCCCGAGGTTCCACAAGCCCGTGGAACTTCCACGGCTACTATGACCACTCCTAGGGTTTCAACTGCTACTTCAACTGAACGCAGAGATTCGGGTAGACAGCAAGGTCCCCGACAGAGACCCAGGGTCATGGTTTCGGCTGGAACCATGACTGATTCCAGGGTTCAGGATGAGGATTGGCCTCTGGTTGGAAGTCACGCAGAACCTCCGAAAGAGCGTCGGAGAGTCAGACAACGTCGTGACCAAGAAGCCTTCCTGGAAGTTATCGCTGAAAACACAGAGGACCAGGAGGAGTCTGAGGCGCCAGTTTATCGTTCAGAGCACCCCGAACTGGAGGCTCTGTTTGATGAAATGCAGAGAGAGGAGGAAGCGGCGGAAGCAGCGGCGGCTGCCCTGCACTCTTCTGCACAAAGTGACGACCTAGAGCAAGCCGACATACAGATGTCACCTGTGTCGCAGGTATCTCAGGTTGAGGTCCACCAAGAGGAAGACTCCGCACACAGTGATGACCTGTTTGAAGACTCCTTCGATCACTTCACTTCTCCAGAACCGCCGAGGTTTAGGGTGAAGCACCATCCAAACACTCAGCGGAAGCTCACAGATTGGTCGTTGGAGGTTGAGAAAAAGTGGCTCATTATGGGCGATTCGAATGTTTGTCGGTTTCCAGACTTCCTCAACCGCAACCTGCAGGTGGATAGTTTTCCAGGTGCTCATTTTCGACACGCACAGGCATTAATGGAAAAAACTACACCACCTCCAGATTTAGTGGTGGAAAAGATCATTTTGTCTTTTGGCATTAACAGTAGGGCGAATAAGTCTAAGGAAACCACAGTTAAGAATCTGCAGGGGGCACTTCGTTCTGCAAAGAGGAAGTTCCCCTATGCAGAGATATGGGTACCACTGATCAACTTTTCGCCAAACCTCCCATCAGAGGAAAAGGAAAACCTCCAAACCTTGAATGAGCATCTGATCAGAAACATGCCCTACATCCCCCTCTTACCAGAGGAGGATTTTGAGACCGAGCTGGACGATGTACACTGGACCAGTGACACAGCAAGGGCAATGTTTGAACATTGGATGGCGACGCTAAACTCTGCTGCCCCTTGAGCCTGGAACGAGAGGGGGCGGAAGGCTCGCAGTCCGTTCAGGCTCAGGAAGTAGTGGTTTTAGCCAAGAATTTTAAACTTACTGATTCACAGCGTAGGTTGCTTAGTAAGGGATTAACATATGTCCCAACCCTCGACATAGGCAAGGATGGCAGGGATCAATTTCAGCTAGATATGCAAAATTATCATAGGAAGATCAAATTGGCAACATATTACCGGAACTCTAAAAAGCGAGACAAACTTCCTTTTATTGGCCCTTCCATTTGGGAACCCCCATCAAATTTGATACCACCCCCAGTCCAAAATTTAATTCGTACGGATGTAGACAGTTTTAAAAACCATTATAAATCTCAGAATGAGAAACCCAACATTTCATGGCAGGAAGTAAAAGCGCTACGAGAGCTAATTAAAACCAAACATATTGTAATCAAGCCAGCTGACAAAGGATCAGCTGTTGTCATAATGAGTAGGGAACAATATATGTTTGAGGTTGAAAGGCAGCTCAACGACCCAGTATACTATAAAAAATTGGAAAAACCTATGTACATGGACACAGTTCCTATTGTAATTGACATATTGGACACATTAAAAAAGAAGAAATTCATAAATGCAAAGCAAAGACAATATTTAATTGGCAATTTTGAGCCCAGGGAGAGGAGGTTTTATATTTTACCCAAAATTGATAAAGAGCCGCATAAGTGGACAGTTCCATTTGAAATACCTCCCGGCAGACCGATAGTGTCGGACTGTGGGAGTGAGACATATTTTATAGCCGAATATTTAGATTTTTATCTTAATCCTTTGTCCATTATGCATCCTGCCTATGTCAAGGATACTTATCATTTTATTGAGATTGTTAAAGGTTTAACCCTCACAGCTGATTCCGCATTCTTTAGCATGGATGTAGATAACCTGTACACCAACATTCCTATTGAAGCCGGAATCAACTGTGTTAGGAAGGTGTTTGAGCGGAATCCGGACCCCAAACGACCAGATCAGGAACTTTTAAAATTGCTAGAAATTAGCCTAACTCGTAATGATTTTGTTTTTGATGAGAAGTACTACCTCCAGGTGAAAGGCACGGCAATGGGCAAAAGGTTTGCACCGGCCTATGCCAACATCTTTATGGCCAATTGGGAGCAAGAAGTTCTAGCCAAATGTGAGACGAAACCAAAATGTTATCTCAGATATTTGGATGACATTTGGGGTGTCTGGACGGAATCACGTGAGGAATTTGATAACTTTGTGCAAATCCTCAACACACACGATCCATCCATTACATTAAAAAAGGAATTTGATGAAAATTCAATTGATTTCCTAGATACCACGGTGTTTAAAGGACCGGATTTCGTAAAAACACATAAATTGGACATTAAGGTGCATTTTAAAACAACTGATACGCACGCCTTACTCCACAAGAAAAGTTTCCATCCAACACACTGTTTCAGAGGAATTGTAAAAGCACAGCTTCTACGGTTTGATCGGATTTGCACAAGAAGAGTGGAGTTTTTGGAAGCAGTGAAGACACTTTTTAGGGCCTTGAGGAAGAGAGGTTATCCCAGGTCCTTCCTGAGGGACTGCTTCAAAACCTTTAGGGAATCGAAGGCGTTGGATGATCGGAATATCATTCCACTAATTACATCGTATTCGAGCACTTCCAAGGTTCTGAATGGGAAGTTTAAGACTAATTTTGATACGGTTCCGGATGTCCAACAATTTCTTCCGTCATCTAAGGTTATCTCAGCCTACAGACGGAATAGGAACTTGCGGGATTATTTGGTTAAAGCCAGGTTACCATCTCTAACCATGCGGAAACCACAGCTATTGGAATCCCAATTTGTTAGACTCAAGTTTGTTAAGAGTGCGGATAAAAAAGTGTTTCGAGTAGAGCAAGGGTTCAGCACCAACTCCAAAAACTGTATATATGTTATCTTTTGTTCAAAGTGTGGTGTTCAGTATGTTGGAGAAACCAAGAACACATTGTCCACACGTATGATGCAACATCGATACAATGTGAAGAACAAGAAGTCAACAGAAACTCTTTTGGTTCAACATTTTTTAATTCATGGCGAAGAAGCGATGAGAATGGCTGGCCTGCAACGAAATGTAAACTGGACGGATTGGGAACGTAAAAAGAAAGAAAAGTACTGGATTTTTTTATTAGGCACCAGAGAACCATCTGGGTTGAATATGCAAATTTGAGGCAATTTCTATTCCAAATTTACTTTACAATTTGACCCAATTACTGGTCCCGAATTAATTTGCCCAACCCTATTTTCAATTCACCCTGGTCTGTCCAAATTCGTATAACCCTAACCTTCTATCCCCAACCCGGGTCCTTTTCCTAACCCTAACCACCTTCCCCTTTTCCCCTTTTCCCCTTCCTTCCTATCCCCTTCCACTACCTTTCCCTAACCCCAACCCCTTCCCCTTCCCTAACCCTAACCTCTCCCATGATCCTTTTCCCTAATCCTAACCTTTCCCCTTCCCCTAATACCCCAAATTGGGTCTATACCTAACCCTAAGTTCATTTGTTAAAATAAATAAATTCATAACGTACAAATATTAAAAAAGATTAATTTCATATATACGGCTTCACCTAATAACAAGTGAATTCATTATTGTAATGGGAAGGACTAAATAGTAATTTATACACTTAAATATTAAATAAGTACTTACACCAAATAAATAAATAAATAAATAAATAACTATCATAAAAACAATTTTTTTTCAATTCATGTTTTATAATTTATGGTAGTACAAACAGATGAACACATACAGGGTAAAACCTAATTTTTTGGAGAAACAGGGACGTGCAAAAAAGCATTAGTACATTGGACAATATAAAAGCCATTGCAGACCAGAGGTTATAAAAGGGGTGTAGCCAGGAGCGAGAGCTCATTCTGCTCTCGACAGCCGAACAGTGCACATCTCCAGCAGCCAGCCATTGTTTTGAGCGCTTGGATTTTGGTTTGTTTTATTTTCTTTCGTGCCTCACAGGCCTGAGGAAGACCTTTTAAGGTCGAAACGTTGCCTGAGGCACGTTTGATTTTTTTCAACCGGAAAACACGGTTTTTTGTTTTTAGGGATTTTTAAGCCCCTGTGCTCTCTTTTAGTTGTTTGCAGAATTTTTATTTTTGTTTACACCAAACAACCGAACACACGGTTTTTCTTTTAAGGGAGTTTTAAGCCTTCGGGCTCTCTTTTAGTTGTTTGGGACCGAATTTACGGTATTTTATTTTAAGGGATTTTTAAGCCTTTGGGCTCTCTTTTAGTTGTTTGCAACCGAACTTACGGTGTTTTATTTTAAGGGATTTTTAAGCCTTTGGGCTCTCTTTTAGTTGTTTAAAAACAATTTTGTTTTATTTCATTTATATTTAAAATAAATAATTAAAACCCACTCGTCATGGCGGACGAGTGGCAAGTAGTCCGCTACGGAAGACGACGCCAGCGTCTCTTCCTTGAGAACCCTGACAGGGATCGGGGGTTCTCCCGTGGGATGGCCCGTGCACCTTCCTTCTACCCTCGTAGGAGGAATCAATTCCCCTACCCTAGCCGGCCAGCGCCTCCCATGGGGAACTTCCGGTACAGGAACACCCAGCCCCGCTCTTTTGCGGATGTGGTACGCCAAGCTTACCCAAGACCTCCCCGAAGAGGTCCTTCTCCACGGGGTTTAGGCAATGAGGTCCGGCGGCAACCAGCTGACCCTCAGTTTGGGAGACTGGTTCGAAAAATGCATGGGGTGATCAAAATGGTTCACCACTTGCAGAATGTGGCTCTGAAGCCTGGACAGACTACAGAGCCGAGAATGATTTCCAGAATGGTGGAGGTTCTATCTGGAATGATTAAACCAGCCGCTCCAACTGAGCACACTTTGAGCCTGATTCAGGCCAATGCGAAGAACTGGGGGTATACCACTTGCCAGATTCTTATGGAGCACTATGAAGCTGGTCTTGCGGATCTTCTGGAAGAGTTGTCCACCCTTCTGGTTCCTGATTGGAAACCCGCATTTGAAGTAGCAGTGCGTTGGGCGACACGGAACCTGTCGCGTATCACCCAGACTGTTCTTGAGCATGCTGAGGCCCTGATCACGACCATTGCTGAGGAGGGACAGCAAGGACAGCCTCAGGTCCCCCAGCAAACGGAAACCCTGCCTCAGCCCGAGGTTCCACAAGCCCGTGGAACTTCCACGGCTACTATGACCACTCCTAGGGTTTCAACTGCTACTTCAACTGAACGCAGAGATTCGGGTAGACAGCAAGGTCCCCGACAGAGACCCAGGGTCATGGTTTCGGCTGGAACCATGACTGATTCCAGGGTTCAGGATGAGGATTGGCCTCTGGTTGGAAGTCACGCAGAACCTCCGAAAGAGCGTCGGAGAGTCAGACAACGTCGTGACCAAGAAGCCTTCCTGGAAGTTATCGCTGAAAACACAGAGGACCAGGAGGAGTCTGAGGCGCCAGTTTATCGTTCAGAGCACCCCGAACTGGAGGCTCTGTTTGATGAAATGCAGAGAGAGGAGGAAGCGGCGGAAGCAGCGGCGGCTGCCCTGCACTCTTCTGCACAAAGTGACGACCTAGAGCAAGCCGACATACAGATGTCACCTGTGTCGCAGGTATCTCAGGTTGAGGTCCACCAAGAGGAAGACTCCGCACACAGTGATGACCTGTTTGAAGACTCCTTCGATCACTTCACTTCTCCAGAACCGCCGAGGTTTAGGGTGAAGCACCATCCAAACACTCAGCGGAAGCTCACAGATTGGTCGTTGGAGGTTGAGAAAAAGTGGCTCATTATGGGCGATTCGAATGTTTGTCGGTTTCCAGACTTCCTCAACCGCAACCTGCAGGTGGATAGTTTTCCAGGTGCTCATTTTCGACACGCACAGGCATTAATGGAAAAAACTACACCACCTCCAGATTTAGTGGTGGAAAAGATCATTTTGTCTTTTGGCATTAACAGTAGGGCGAATAAGTCTAAGGAAACCACAGTTAAGAATCTGCAGGGGGCACTTCGTTCTGCAAAGAGGAAGTTCCCCTATGCAGAGATATGGGTACCACTGATCAACTTTTCGCCAAACCTCCCATCAGAGGAAAAGGAAAACCTCCAAACCTTGAATGAGCATCTGATCAGAAACATGCCCTACATCCCCCTCTTACCAGAGGAGGATTTTGAGACCGAGCTGGACGATGTACACTGGACCAGTGACACAGCAAGGGCAATGTTTGAACATTGGATGGCGACGCTAAACTCTGCTGCCCCTTGAGCCTGGAACGAGAGGGGGCGGAAGGCTCGCAGTCCGTTCAGGCTCAGGAAGTAGTGGTTTTAGCCAAGAATTTTAAACTTACTGATTCACAGCGTAGGTTGCTTAGTAAGGGATTAACATATGTCCCAACCCTCGACATAGGCAAGGATGGCAGGGATCAATTTCAGCTAGATATGCAAAATTATCATAGGAAGATCAAATTGGCAACATATTACCGGAACTCTAAAAAGCGAGACAAACTTCCTTTTATTGGCCCTTCCATTTGGGAACCCCCATCAAATTTGATACCACCCCCAGTCCAAAATTTAATTCGTACGGATGTAGACAGTTTTAAAAACCATTATAAATCTCAGAATGAGAAACCCAACATTTCATGGCAGGAAGTAAAAGCGCTACGAGAGCTAATTAAAACCAAACATATTGTAATCAAGCCAGCTGACAAAGGATCAGCTGTTGTCATAATGAGTAGGGAACAATATATGTTTGAGGTTGAAAGGCAGCTCAACGACCCAGTATACTATAAAAAATTGGAAAAACCTATGTACATGGACACAGTTCCTATTGTAATTGACATATTGGACACATTAAAAAAGAAGAAATTCATAAATGCAAAGCAAAGACAATATTTAATTGGCAATTTTGAGCCCAGGGAGAGGAGGTTTTATATTTTACCCAAAATTGATAAAGAGCCGCATAAGTGGACAGTTCCATTTGAAATACCTCCCGGCAGACCGATAGTGTCGGACTGTGGGAGTGAGACATATTTTATAGCCGAATATTTAGATTTTTATCTTAATCCTTTGTCCATTATGCATCCTGCCTATGTCAAGGATACTTATCATTTTATTGAGATTGTTAAAGGTTTAACCCTCACAGCTGATTCCGCATTCTTTAGCATGGATGTAGATAACCTGTACACCAACATTCCTATTGAAGCCGGAATCAACTGTGTTAGGAAGGTGTTTGAGCGGAATCCGGACCCCAAACGACCAGATCAGGAACTTTTAAAATTGCTAGAAATTAGCCTAACTCGTAATGATTTTGTTTTTGATGAGAAGTACTACCTCCAGGTGAAAGGCACGGCAATGGGCAAAAGGTTTGCACCGGCCTATGCCAACATCTTTATGGCCAATTGGGAGCAAGAAGTTCTAGCCAAATGTGAGACGAAACCAAAATGTTATCTCAGATATTTGGATGACATTTGGGGTGTCTGGACGGAATCACGTGAGGAATTTGATAACTTTGTGCAAATCCTCAACACACACGATCCATCCATTACATTAAAAAAGGAATTTGATGAAAATTCAATTGATTTCCTAGATACCACGGTGTTTAAAGGACCGGATTTCGTAAAAACACATAAATTGGACATTAAGGTGCATTTTAAAACAACTGATACGCACGCCTTACTCCACAAGAAAAGTTTCCATCCAACACACTGTTTCAGAGGAATTGTAAAAGCACAGCTTCTACGGTTTGATCGGATTTGCACAAGAAGAGTGGAGTTTTTGGAAGCAGTGAAGACACTTTTTAGGGCCTTGAGGAAGAGAGGTTATCCCAGGTCCTTCCTGAGGGACTGCTTCAAAACCTTTAGGGAATCGAAGGCGTTGGATGATCGGAATATCATTCCACTAATTACATCGTATTCGAGCACTTCCAAGGTTCTGAATGGGAAGTTTAAGACTAATTTTGATACGGTTCCGGATGTCCAACAATTTCTTCCGTCATCTAAGGTTATCTCAGCCTACAGACGGAATAGGAACTTGCGGGATTATTTGGTTAAAGCCAGGTTACCATCTCTAACCATGCGGAAACCACAGCTATTGGAATCCCAATTTGTTAGACTCAAGTTTGTTAAGAGTGCGGATAAAAAAGTGTTTCGAGTAGAGCAAGGGTTCAGCACCAACTCCAAAAACTGTATATATGTTATCTTTTGTTCAAAGTGTGGTGTTCAGTATGTTGGAGAAACCAAGAACACATTGTCCACACGTATGATGCAACATCGATACAATGTGAAGAACAAGAAGTCAACAGAAACTCTTTTGGTTCAACATTTTTTAATTCATGGCGAAGAAGCGATGAGAATGGCTGGCCTGCAACGAAATGTAAACTGGACGGATTGGGAACGTAAAAAGAAAGAAAAGTACTGGATTTTTTTATTAGGCACCAGAGAACCATCTGGGTTGAATATGCAAATTTGAGGCAATTTCTATTCCAAATTTACTTTACAATTTGACCCAATTACTGGTCCCGAATTAATTTGCCCAACCCTATTTTCAATTCACCCTGGTCTGTCCAAATTCGTATAACCCTAACCTTCTATCCCCAACCCGGGTCCTTTTCCTAACCCTAACCACCTTCCCCTTTTCCCCTTTTCCCCTTCCTTCCTATCCCCTTCCACTACCTTTCCCTAACCCCAACCCCTTCCCCTTCCCTAACCCTAACCTCTCCCATGATCCTTTTCCCTAATCCTAACCTTTCCCCTTCCCCTAATACCCCAAATTGGGTCTATACCTAACCCTAAGTTCATTTGTTAAAATAAATAAATTCATAACGTACAAATATTAAAAAAGATTAATTTCATATATACGGCTTCACCTAATAACAAGTGAATTCATTATTGTAATGGGAAGGACTAAATAGTAATTTATACACTTAAATATTAAATAAGTACTTACACCAAATAAATAAATAAATAAATAAATAACTATCATAAAAACAATTTTTTTTCAATTCATGTTTTATAATTTATGGTAGTACAAACAGATGAACACATACAGGGTAAAACCTAATTTTTTGGAGAAACAGGGACGTGCAAAAAAGCATTAGTACATTGGACAATATAAAAGCCATTGCAGACCAGAGGTTATAAAAGGGGTGTAGCCAGGAGCGAGAGCTCATTCTGCTCTCGACAGCCGAACAGTGCACATCTCCAGCAGCCAGCCATTGTTTTGAGCGCTTGGATTTTGGTTTGTTTTATTTTCTTTCGTGCCTCACAGGCCTGAGGAAGACCTTTTAAGGTCGAAACGTTGCCTGAGGCACGTTTGATTTTTTTCAACCGGAAAACACGGTTTTTTGTTTTTAGGGATTTTTAAGCCCCTGTGCTCTCTTTTAGTTGTTTGCAGAATTTTTATTTTTGTTTACACCAAACAACCGAACACACGGTTTTTCTTTTAAGGGAGTTTTAAGCCTTCGGGCTCTCTTTTAGTTGTTTGGGACCGAATTTACGGTATTTTATTTTAAGGGATTTTTAAGCCTTTGGGCTCTCTTTTAGTTGTTTGCAACCGAACTTACGGTGTTTTATTTTAAGGGATTTTTAAGCCTTTGGGCTCTCTTTTAGTTGTTTAAAAACAATTTTGTTTTATTTCATTTATATTTAAAATAAATAATTAAAACCCACTCGTCATGGCGGACGAGTGGCAAGTAGTCCGCTACGGAAGACGACGCCAGCGTCTCTTCCTTGAGAACCCTGACAGGGATCGGGGGTTCTCCCGTGGGATGGCCCGTGCACCTTCCTTCTACCCTCGTAGGAGGAATCAATTCCCCTACCCTAGCCGGCCAGCGCCTCCCATAGGGAACTTCCGGTACAGGAACACCCAGCCCCGCTCTTTTGCGGATGTGGTACGCCAAGCTTACCCAAGACCTCCCCGAAGAGGTCCTTCTCCACGGGGTTTAGGCAATGAGGTCCGGCGGCAACCAGCTGACCCTCAGTTTGGGAGACTGGTTCGAAAAATGCATGGGGTGATCAAAATGGTTCACCACTTGCAGAATGTGGCTCTGAAGCCTGGACAGACTACAGAGCCGAGAATGATTTCCAGAATGGTGGAGGTTCTATCTGGAATGATTAAACCAGCCGCTCCAACTGAGCACACTTTGAGCCTGATTCAGGCCAATGCGAAGAACTGGGGGTATACCACTTGCCAGATTCTTATGGAGCACTATGAAGCTGGTCTTGCGGATCTTCTGGAAGAGTTGTCCACCCTTCTGGTTCCTGATTGGAAACCCGCATTTGAAGTAGCAGTGCGTTGGGCGACACGGAACCTGTCGCGTATCACCCAGACTGTTCTTGAGCATGCTGAGGCCCTGATCACGACCATTGCTGAGGAGGGACAGCAAGGACAGCCTCAGGTCCCCCAGCAAACGGAAACCCTGCCTCAGCCCGAGGTTCCACAAGCCCGTGGAACTTCCACGGCTACTATGACCACTCCTAGGGTTTCAACTGCTACTTCAACTGAACGCAGAGATTCGGGTAGACAGCAAGGTCCCCGACAGAGACCCAGGGTCATGGTTTCGGCTGGAACCATGACTGATTCCAGGGTTCAGGATGAGGATTGGCCTCTGGTTGGAAGTCACGCAGAACCTCCGAAAGAGCGTCGGAGAGTCAGACAACGTCGTGACCAAGAAGCCTTCCTGGAAGTTATCGCTGAAAACACAGAGGACCAGGAGGAGTCTGAGGCGCCAGTTTATCGTTCAGAGCACCCCGAACTGGAGGCTCTGTTTGATGAAATGCAGAGAGAGGAGGAAGCGGCGGAAGCAGCGGCGGCTGCCCTGCACTCTTCTGCACAAAGTGACGACCTAGAGCAAGCCGACATACAGATGTCACCTGTGTCGCAGGTATCTCAGGTTGAGGTCCACCAAGAGGAAGACTCCGCACACAGTGATGACCTGTTTGAAGACTCCTTCGATCACTTCACTTCTCCAGAACCGCCGAGGTTTAGGGTGAAGCACCATCCAAACACTCAGCGGAAGCTCACAGATTGGTCGTTGGAGGTTGAGAAAAAGTGGCTCATTATGGGCGATTCGAATGTTTGTCGGTTTCCAGACTTCCTCAACCGCAACCTGCAGGTGGATAGTTTTCCAGGTGCTCATTTTCGACACGCACAGGCATTAATGGAAAAAACTACACCACCTCCAGATTTAGTGGTGGAAAAGATCATTTTGTCTTTTGGCATTAACAGTAGGGCGAATAAGTCTAAGGAAACCACAGTTAAGAATCTGCAGGGGGCACTTCGTTCTGCAAAGAGGAAGTTCCCCTATGCAGAGATATGGGTACCACTGATCAACTTTTCGCCAAACCTCCCATCAGAGGAAAAGGAAAACCTCCAAACCTTGAATGAGCATCTGATCAGAAACATGCCCTACATCCCCCTCTTACCAGAGGAGGATTTTGAGACCGAGCTGGACGATGTACACTGGACCAGTGACACAGCAAGGGCAATGTTTGAACATTGGATGGCGACGCTAAACTCTGCTGCCCCTTGAGCCTGGAACGAGAGGGGGCGGAAGGCTCGCAGTCCGTTCAGGCTCAGGAAGTAGTGGTTTTAGCCAAGAATTTTAAACTTACTGATTCACAGCGTAGGTTGCTTAGTAAGGGATTAACATATGTCCCAACCCTCGACATAGGCAAGGATGGCAGGGATCAATTTCAGCTAGATATGCAAAATTATCATAGGAAGATCAAATTGGCAACATATTACCGGAACTCTAAAAAGCGAGACAAACTTCCTTTTATTGGCCCTTCCATTTGGGAACCCCCATCAAATTTGATACCACCCCCAGTCCAAAATTTAATTCGTACGGATGTAGACAGTTTTAAAAACCATTATAAATCTCAGAATGAGAAACCCAACATTTCATGGCAGGAAGTAAAAGCGCTACGAGAGCTAATTAAAACCAAACATATTGTAATCAAGCCAGCTGACAAAGGATCAGCTGTTGTCATAATGAGTAGGGAACAATATATGTTTGAGGTTGAAAGGCAGCTCAACGACCCAGTATACTATAAAAAATTGGAAAAACCTATGTACATGGACACAGTTCCTATTGTAATTGACATATTGGACACATTAAAAAAGAAGAAATTCATAAATGCAAAGCAAAGACAATATTTAATTGGCAATTTTGAGCCCAGGGAGAGGAGGTTTTATATTTTACCCAAAATTGATAAAGAGCCGCATAAGTGGACAGTTCCATTTGAAATACCTCCCGGCAGACCGATAGTGTCGGACTGTGGGAGTGAGACATATTTTATAGCCGAATATTTAGATTTTTATCTTAATCCTTTGTCCATTATGCATCCTGCCTATGTCAAGGATACTTATCATTTTATTGAGATTGTTAAAGGTTTAACCCTCACAGCTGATTCCGCATTCTTTAGCATGGATGTAGATAACCTGTACACCAACATTCCTATTGAAGCCGGAATCAACTGTGTTAGGAAGGTGTTTGAGCGGAATCCGGACCCCAAACGACCAGATCAGGAACTTTTAAAATTGCTAGAAATTAGCCTAACTCGTAATGATTTTGTTTTTGATGAGAAGTACTACCTCCAGGTGAAAGGCACGGCAATGGGCAAAAGGTTTGCACCGGCCTATGCCAACATCTTTATGGCCAATTGGGAGCAAGAAGTTCTAGCCAAATGTGAGACGAAACCAAAATGTTATCTCAGATATTTGGATGACATTTGGGGTGTCTGGACGGAATCACGTGAGGAATTTGATAACTTTGTGCAAATCCTCAACACACACGATCCATCCATTACATTAAAAAAGGAATTTGATGAAAATTCAATTGATTTCCTAGATACCACGGTGTTTAAAGGACCGGATTTCGTAAAAACACATAAATTGGACATTAAGGTGCATTTTAAAACAACTGATACGCACGCCTTACTCCACAAGAAAAGTTTCCATCCAACACACTGTTTCAGAGGAATTGTAAAAGCACAGCTTCTACGGTTTGATCGGATTTGCACAAGAAGAGTGGAGTTTTTGGAAGCAGTGAAGACACTTTTTAGGGCCTTGAGGAAGAGAGGTTATCCCAGGTCCTTCCTGAGGGACTGCTTCAAAACCTTTAGGGAATCGAAGGCGTTGGATGATCGGAATATCATTCCACTAATTACATCGTATTCGAGCACTTCCAAGGTTCTGAATGGGAAGTTTAAGACTAATTTTGATACGGTTCCGGATGTCCAACAATTTCTTCCGTCATCTAAGGTTATCTCAGCCTACAGACGGAATAGGAACTTGCGGGATTATTTGGTTAAAGCCAGGTTACCATCTCTAACCATGCGGAAACCACAGCTATTGGAATCCCAATTTGTTAGACTCAAGTTTGTTAAGAGTGCGGATAAAAAAGTGTTTCGAGTAGAGCAAGGGTTCAGCACCAACTCCAAAAACTGTATATATGTTATCTTTTGTTCAAAGTGTGGTGTTCAGTATGTTGGAGAAACCAAGAACACATTGTCCACACGTATGATGCAACATCGATACAATGTGAAGAACAAGAAGTCAACAGAAACTCTTTTGGTTCAACATTTTTTAATTCATGGCGAAGAAGCGATGAGAATGGCTGGCCTGCAACGAAATGTAAACTGGACGGATTGGGAACGTAAAAAGAAAGAAAAGTACTGGATTTTTTTATTAGGCACCAGAGAACCATCTGGGTTGAATATGCAAATTTGAGGCAATTTCTATTCCAAATTTACTTTACAATTTGACCCAATTACTGGTCCCGAATTAATTTGCCCAACCCTATTTTCAATTCACCCTGGTCTGTCCAAATTCGTATAACCCTAACCTTCTATCCCCAACCCGGGTCCTTTTCCTAACCCTAACCACCTTCCCCTTTTCCCCTTTTCCCCTTCCTTCCTATCCCCTTCCACTACCTTTCCCTAACCCCAACCCCTTCCCCTTCCCTAACCCTAACCTCTCCCATGATCCTTTTCCCTAATCCTAACCTTTCCCCTTCCCCTAATACCCCAAATTGGGTCTATACCTAACCCTAAGTTCATTTGTTAAAATAAATAAATTCATAACGTACAAATATTAAAAAAGATTAATTTCATATATACGGCTTCACCTAATAACAAGTGAATTCATTATTGTAATGGGAAGGACTAAATAGTAATTTATACACTTAAATATTAAATAAGTACTTACACCAAATAAATAAATAAATAAATAAATAACTATCATAAAAACAATTTTTTTTCAATTCATGTTTTATAATTTATGGTAGTACAAACAGATGAACACATACAGGGTAAAACCTAATTTTTTGGAGAAACAGGGACGTGCAAAAAAGCATTAGTACATTGGACAATATAAAAGCCATTGCAGACCAGAGGTTATAAAAGGGGTGTAGCCAGGAGCGAGAGCTCATTCTGCTCTCGACAGCCGAACAGTGCACATCTCCAGCAGCCAGCCATTGTTTTGAGCGCTTGGATTTTGGTTTGTTTTATTTTCTTTCGTGCCTCACAGGCCTGAGGAAGACCTTTTAAGGTCGAAACGTTGCCTGAGGCACGTTTGATTTTTTTCAACCGGAAAACACGGTTTTTTGTTTTTAGGGATTTTTAAGCCCCTGTGCTCTCTTTTAGTTGTTTGCAGAATTTTTATTTTTGTTTACACCAAACAACCGAACACACGGTTTTTCTTTTAAGGGAGTTTTAAGCCTTCGGGCTCTCTTTTAGTTGTTTGGGACCGAATTTACGGTATTTTATTTTAAGGGATTTTTAAGCCTTTGGGCTCTCTTTTAGTTGTTTGCAACCGAACTTACGGTGTTTTATTTTAAGGGATTTTTAAGCCTTTGGGCTCTCTTTTAGTTGTTTAAAAACAATTTTGTTTTATTTCATTTATATTTAAAATAAATAATTAAAACCCACTCGTCATGGCGGACGAGTGGCAAGTAGTCCGCTACGGAAGACGACGCCAGCGTCTCTTCCTTGAGAACCCTGACAGGGATCGGGGGTTCTCCCGTGGGATGGCCCGTGCACCTTCCTTCTACCCTCGTAGGAGGAATCAATTCCCCTACCCTAGCCGGCCAGCGCCTCCCATAGGGAACTTCCGGTACAGGAACACCCAGCCCCGCTCTTTTGCGGATGTGGTACGCCAAGCTTACCCAAGACCTCCCCGAAGAGGTCCTTCTCCACGGGGTTTAGGCAATGAGGTCCGGCGGCAACCAGCTGACCCTCAGTTTGGGAGACTGGTTCGAAAAATGCATGGGGTGATCAAAATGGTTCACCACTTGCAGAATGTGGCTCTGAAGCCTGGACAGACTACAGAGCCGAGAATGATTTCCAGAATGGTGGAGGTTCTATCTGGAATGATTAAACCAGCCGCTCCAACTGAGCACACTTTGAGCCTGATTCAGGCCAATGCGAAGAACTGGGGGTATACCACTTGCCAGATTCTTATGGAGCACTATGAAGCTGGTCTTGCGGATCTTCTGGAAGAGTTGTCCACCCTTCTGGTTCCTGATTGGAAACCCGCATTTGAAGTAGCAGTGCGTTGGGCGACACGGAACCTGTCGCGTATCACCCAGACTGTTCTTGAGCATGCTGAGGCCCTGATCACGACCATTGCTGAGGAGGGACAGCAAGGACAGCCTCAGGTCCCCCAGCAAACGGAAACCCTGCCTCAGCCCGAGGTTCCACAAGCCCGTGGAACTTCCACGGCTACTATGACCACTCCTAGGGTTTCAACTGCTACTTCAACTGAACGCAGAGATTCGGGTAGACAGCAAGGTCCCCGACAGAGACCCAGGGTCATGGTTTCGGCTGGAACCATGACTGATTCCAGGGTTCAGGATGAGGATTGGCCTCTGGTTGGAAGTCACGCAGAACCTCCGAAAGAGCGTCGGAGAGTCAGACAACGTCGTGACCAAGAAGCCTTCCTGGAAGTTATCGCTGAAAACACAGAGGACCAGGGAGGAGTCTGAGGCGCCAGTTTATCGTTCAGACGCACCCCCGAACTGGAGGCTCTGGTTAGATGAAATGCAGAGAGAGGAGGAAGCGGGCGGAAAAGCAGCGGCGGCTGGCCCTGCACTCTCTGCACAAAGTGACGACCTAGAGCAAGCCGACATACAGATGTCACCTGTGTCGCAGGTATCTCAGGTTGAGGTCCACCAAGAGGAAGACTCCGCACACAGTGATGACCTGTTTGAAGACTCCTTCGATCACTTCACTTCTCCAGAACCGCCGAGGTTTAGGGTGAAGCACCATCCAAACACTCAGCGGAAGCTCACAGATTGGTCGTTGGAGGTTGAGAAAAGTGGCTCATTATGGGCGATTCGAATGTTTGTCGGTTTCCAGACTTCCTCAACCGCAACCTGCAGGTGGATAGTTTTCCAGGTGCTCATTTTCGACACGCACAGGCATTAATGGAAAAACTACACCACCTCCAGATTTAGTGGTGGAAAAGATCATTTGTCTTTTGGCATTAACAGTAGGCCGAATAAGTCTAAGGAAACCACAGTTAAGAATCTGCAGGGGGCACTTCGTTCTGCAAAGAGGAAGTTCCCCTATGCAGAGATATGGGTACCACTGATCAACTTTTCGCCAAACCTCCCATCAGAGGAAAAGGAAAACCTCCAAACCTTGAATGAGCATCTGATCAGAAACATGCCCTACATCCCCCTCTTACCAGAGGAGGATTTTGAGACCGAGCTGGACGATGTACACTGGACCAGTGACACAGCAAGGGCAATGTTTGAACATTGGATGGCGACGCTAAACTCTGCTGCCCCTTGAGCCTGGAACGAGAGGGGGCGGAAGGCTCGCAGTCCGTTCAGGCTCAGGAAGTAGTGGTTTTAGCCAAGAATTTTAACTTACTGATTCACAGCGTAGGTTGCCTTAGTAAGGGATTAACATATGTCCCAACCCTCGACATAGGCAAGGATGGCAGGGATCAATTTCAGCTAGATATGCAAAATTATCATAGGAAGATCAAATTGGCAACATATTACCCGGAACTCTAAAAAGCGAGACAAACTCTCCTTTTATTGGGCCCTTCCATTTGGGAACCCCATCAAATTTGATACCACCCCCAGTTCCAAATTTAAATTCGTACGGATGTAGACAGTTTTAAAAACCATTATAAATCTCAGAATGAGAAACCCAACATTTCATGGCAGGAAGTAAAAGCGCTACGAGAGCTAATTAAAACCAAACATATTGTAATCAAGCCAGCTGACAAAGGATCAGCTGTTGTCATAATGAGTAGGGAACAATATATGTTGAGGTTGAAAGGCAGCTCAACGACCCAGTATACTATAAAAAATTGGAAAAACCTATGTACATGGACACAGTTCCTATTGTAATTGACATATTGGACACATTAAAAAAGAAGAAATTCATAAATGCAAAGCAAAGACAATATTTAATTGCAATTTTGAGCCCAGGGAGAGGAGGTTTTATATTTTACCCAAATTGATAAAGAGCCCGCATAAGTGGACAGTTCCATTTGAAATACCTCCCGGCAGACCGATAGTGTCGGACTGTGGGAGTGAGACATATTTTATAGCCGAATATTTAGATTTTTATCTTAATCCTTTGTCCATTATGCATCCTGCCTATGTCAAGGATACTTATCATTTTATTGAGATTGTTAAAGGTTTAACCCTCACAGCTGATTCCGCATTCTTTAGCATGGATGTAGATAACCTGTACACCAACATTCCTATTGAAGCCGGAATCAACTGTGTTAGGAAGGTGTTTGAGCGGAATCCGGACCCCAAACGACCAGATCAGGAACTTTTAAAATTGCTAGAAATTAGCCTAACTCGTAATGATTTTGTTTTTGATGAGAAGTACTACCTCCAGGTGAAAGGCACGGCAATGGGCAAAAGGTTTGCACCGGCCTATGCCAACATCTTTATGGCCAATTGGGAGCAAGAAGTTCTAGCCAAATGTGAGACGAAACCAAAATGTTATCTCAGATATTTGGATGACATTTGGGGTGTCTGGACGGAATCACGTGAGGAATTTGATAACTTTGTGCAAATCCTCAACACACACGATCCATCCATTACATTAAAAAAGGAATTTGATGAAAATTCAATTGATTTCTAGATACCACGGTGTTTAAAGGACCGGATTTCGTAAAAACACATAAATTGGACATTAAGGTGCATTTTAAAACAACTGATACGCACGCCTTACTCCACAAGAAAAGTTTCCATCCAACACACTGTTTCAGAGGAATTGTAAAAGCACAGCTTCTACGGTTTGATCGGATTTGCACAAGAAGAGTGGAGTTTTTGGAAGCAGTGAAGACACTTTTTAGGGCCTTGAGGAAGAGAGGTTATCCAGGTCCTTCCTGAGGGACTGCTTCAAAACCTAGGGAATCGAAGGCGTTGGATGATCGGAATATCATTCCACTAATTACATCGTATTCGAGCACTTCCAAGGTTCTGAATGGGAAGTTTAAGACTAATTTTGATACGGTTCCGGATGTCCAACAATTTCTTCCGTCATCTAAGGTTATCTCAGCCTACAGACGGAATAGGAACTTGCGGGATTATTTGGTTAAAGCCAGGTTACCATCTCTAACCATGCGGAAACCACAGCTATTGGAATCCCAATTTGTTAGACTCAAGTTTGTTAAGAGTGCGGATAAAAAAGTGTTTCGAGTAGAGCAAGGGTTCAGCACCAACTCCAAAAACTGTATATATGTTATCTTTTGTTCAAAGTGTGGTGTTCAGTATGTTGGAGAAACCAAGAACACATTGTCCACACGTATGATGCAACATCGATACAATGTGAAGAACAAGAAGTCAACAGAAACTCTTTTGGTTCAACATTTTTTAATTCATGGCGAAGAAGCGATGAGAATGGCTGGCCTGCAACGAAATGTAAACTGGACGGATTGGGAACGTAAAAAGAAAGAAAAGTACTGGATTTTTTTATTAGGCACCAGAGAACCATCTGGGTTGAATATGCAAATTTGAGGCAATTTCTATTCCAAATTTACTTTACAATTTGACCCAATTACTGGTCCCGAATTAATTTGCCCAACCCTATTTTCAATTCACCCTGGTCTGTCCAAATTCGTATAACCCTAACCTTCTATCCCCAACCCGGGTCCTTTTCCTAACCCTAACCACCTTCCCCTTTTCCCCTTTTCCCCTTCCTTCCTATCCCCTTCCACTACCTTTCCCTAACCCCAACCCCTTCCCCTTCCCTAACCCTAACCTCTCCCATGATCCTTTTCCCTAATCCTAACCTTTCCCCTTCCCCTAATACCCCAAATTGGGTCTATACCTAACCCTAAGTTCATTTGTTAAAATAAATAAATTCATAACGTACAAATATTAAAAAAGATTAATTTCATATATACGGCTTCACCTAATAACAAGTGAATTCATTATTGTAATGGGAAGGACTAAATAGTAATTTATACACTTAAATATTAAATAAGTACTTACACCAAATAAATAAATAAATAAATAAATAACTATCATAAAAACAATTTTTTTCAATTCATGTTTTATAATTTATGGTAGTACAAACAGATGAACACATACAGGGTAAAACCTAATTTTTTGGAGAAACAGGGACGTGCAAAAAAGCATTAGTACATTGGACAATATAAAAGCCATTGCAGACCAGAGGTTATAAAAGGGGTGTAGCCAGGAGCGAGAGCTCATTCTGCTCTCGACAGCCGAACAGTGCACATCTCCAGCAGCCAGCCATTGTTTTGAGCGCTTGGATTTTGGTTTGTTTTATTTTCTTTCGTGCCTCACAGGCCTGAGGAAGACCTTTTAAGGTCGAAACGTTGCCTGAGGCACGTTTGATTTTTTTCAACCGGAAAACACGGTTTTTTGTTTTTAGGGATTTTTAAGCCCCTGTGCTCTCTTTTAGTTGTTTGCAGAATTTTTATTTTTGTTTACACCAAACAACCGAACACACGGTTTTTCTTTTAAGGGAGTTTTAAGCCTTCGGGCTCTCTTTTAGTTGTTTGGGACCGAATTTACGGTATTTTATTTTAAGGGATTTTTAAGCCTTTGGGCTCTCTTTTAGTTGTTTGCAACCGAACTTACGGTGTTTTATTTTAAGGGATTTTTAAGCCTTTGGGCTCTCTTTTAGTTGTTTAAAAACAATTTTGTTTTATTTCATTTATATTTAAAATAAATAATTAAAACCCACTCGTCATGGCGGACGAGTGGCAAGTAGTCCGCTACGGAAGACGACGCCAGCGTCTCTTCCTTGAGAACCCTGACAGGGATCGGGGGTTCTCCCGTGGGATGGCCCGTGCACCTTCCTTCTACCCTCGTAGGAGGAATCAATTCCCCTACCCTAGCCGGCCAGCGCCTCCCATAGGGAACTTCCGGTACAGGAACACCCAGCCCCGCTCTTTTGCGGATGTGGTACGCCAAGCTTACCCAAGACCTCCCCGAAGAGGTCCTTCTCCACGGGGTTTAGGCAATGAGGTCCGGCGGCAACCAGCTGACCCTCAGTTTGGGAGACTGGTTCGAAAAATGCATGGGGTGATCAAAATGGTTCACCACTTGCAGAATGTGGCTCTGAAGCCTGGACAGACTACAGAGCCGAGAATGATTTCCAGAATGGTGGAGGTTCTATCTGGAATGATTAAACCAGCCGCTCCAACTGAGCACACTTTGAGCCTGATTCAGGCCAATGCGAAGAACTGGGGGTATACCACTTGCCAGATTCTTATGGAGCACTATGAAGCTGGTCTTGCGGATCTTCTGGAAGAGTTGTCCACCCTTCTGGTTCCTGATTGGAAACCCGCATTTGAAGTAGCAGTGCGTTGGGCGACACGGAACCTGTCGCGTATCACCCAGACTGTTCTTGAGCATGCTGAGGCCCTGATCACGACCATTGCTGAGGAGGGACAGCAAGGACAGCCTCAGGTCCCCCAGCAAACGGAAACCCTGCCTCAGCCCGAGGTTCCACAAGCCCGTGGAACTTCCACGGCTACTATGACCACTCCTAGGGTTTCAACTGCTACTTCAACTGAACGCAGAGATTCGGGTAGACAGCAAGGTCCCCGACAGAGACCCAGGGTCATGGTTTCGGCTGGAACCATGACTGATTCCAGGGTTCAGGATGAGGATTGGCCTCTGGTTGGAAGTCACGCAGAACCTCCGAAAGAGCGTCGGAGAGTCAGACAACGTCGTGACCAAGAAGCCTTCCTGGAAGTTATCGCTGAAAACACAGAGGACCAGGAGGAGTCTGAGGCGCCAGTTTATCGTTCAGAGCACCCCGAACTGGAGGCTCTGTTTGATGAAATGCAGAGAGAGGAGGAAGCGGCGGAAGCAGCGGCGGCTGCCCTGCACTCTTCTGCACAAAGTGACGACCTAGAGCAAGCCGACATACAGATGTCACCTGTGTCGCAGGTATCTCAGGTTGAGGTCCACCAAGAGGAAGACTCCGCACACAGTGATGACCTGTTTGAAGACTCCTTCGATCACTTCACTTCTCCAGAACCGCCGAGGTTTAGGGTGAAGCACCATCCAAACACTCAGCGGAAGCTCACAGATTGGTCGTTGGAGGTTGAGAAAAAGTGGCTCATTATGGGCGATTCGAATGTTTGTCGGTTTCCAGACTTCCTCAACCGCAACCTGCAGGTGGATAGTTTTCCAGGTGCTCATTTTCGACACGCACAGGCATTAATGGAAAAAACTACACCACCTCCAGATTTAGTGGTGGAAAAGATCATTTTGTCTTTTGGCATTAACAGTAGGGCGAATAAGTCTAAGGAAACCACAGTTAAGAATCTGCAGGGGGCACTTCGTTCTGCAAAGAGGAAGTTCCCCTATGCAGAGATATGGGTACCACTGATCAACTTTTCGCCAAACCTCCCATCAGAGGAAAAGGAAAACCTCCAAACCTTGAATGAGCATCTGATCAGAAACATGCCCTACATCCCCCTCTTACCAGAGGAGGATTTTGAGACCGAGCTGGACGATGTACACTGGACCAGTGACACAGCAAGGGCAATGTTTGAACATTGGATGGCGACGCTAAACTCTGCTGCCCCTTGAGCCTGGAACGAGAGGGGGCGGAAGGCTCGCAGTCCGTTCAGGCTCAGGAAGTAGTGGTTTTAGCCAAGAATTTTAAACTTACTGATTCACAGCGTAGGTTGCTTAGTAAGGGATTAACATATGTCCCAACCCTCGACATAGGCAAGGATGGCAGGGATCAATTTCAGCTAGATATGCAAAATTATCATAGGAAGATCAAATTGGCAACATATTACCGGAACTCTAAAAAGCGAGACAAACTTCCTTTTATTGGCCCTTCCATTTGGGAACCCCCATCAAATTTGATACCACCCCCAGTCCAAAATTTAATTCGTACGGATGTAGACAGTTTTAAAAACCATTATAAATCTCAGAATGAGAAACCCAACATTTCATGGCAGGAAGTAAAAGCGCTACGAGAGCTAATTAAAACCAAACATATTGTAATCAAGCCAGCTGACAAAGGATCAGCTGTTGTCATAATGAGTAGGGAACAATATATGTTTGAGGTTGAAAGGCAGCTCAACGACCCAGTATACTATAAAAAATTGGAAAAACCTATGTACATGGACACAGTTCCTATTGTAATTGACATATTGGACACATTAAAAAAGAAGAAATTCATAAATGCAAAGCAAAGACAATATTTAATTGGCAATTTTGAGCCCAGGGAGAGGAGGTTTTATATTTTACCCAAAATTGATAAAGAGCCGCATAAGTGGACAGTTCCATTTGAAATACCTCCCGGCAGACCGATAGTGTCGGACTGTGGGAGTGAGACATATTTTATAGCCGAATATTTAGATTTTTATCTTAATCCTTTGTCCATTATGCATCCTGCCTATGTCAAGGATACTTATCATTTTATTGAGATTGTTAAAGGTTTAACCCTCACAGCTGATTCCGCATTCTTTAGCATGGATGTAGATAACCTGTACACCAACATTCCTATTGAAGCCGGAATCAACTGTGTTAGGAAGGTGTTTGAGCGGAATCCGGACCCCAAACGACCAGATCAGGAACTTTTAAAATTGCTAGAAATTAGCCTAACTCGTAATGATTTTGTTTTTGATGAGAAGTACTACCTCCAGGTGAAAGGCACGGCAATGGGCAAAAGGTTTGCACCGGCCTATGCCAACATCTTTATGGCCAATTGGGAGCAAGAAGTTCTAGCCAAATGTGAGACGAAACCAAAATGTTATCTCAGATATTTGGATGACATTTGGGGTGTCTGGACGGAATCACGTGAGGAATTTGATAACTTTGTGCAAATCCTCAACACACGATCCATCCATTACATTAAAAAAGGAATTTGATGAAAATTCAATTGATTTCCTAGATACCACGGTGTTTAAAGGACCGGATTTCGTAAAAACACATAAATTGGACATTAAGGTGCATTTTAAAACAACTGATACGCACGCCTTACTCCACAAGAAAAGTTTCCATCCAACACACTGTTTCAGAGGAATTGTAAAAGCACAGCTTCTACGGTTTGATCGGATTTGCACAAGAAGAGTGGAGTTTTTGGAAGCAGTGAAGACACTTTTTAGGGCCTTGAGGAAGAGAGGTTATCCCAGGTCCTTCCTGAGGGACTGCTTCAAAACCTTTAGGGAATCGAAGGCGTTGGATGATCGGAATATCATTCCACTAATTACATCGTATTCGAGCACTTCCAAGGTTCTGAATGGGAAGTTTAAGACTAATTTTGATACGGTTCCGGATGTCCAACAATTTCTTCCGTCATCTAAGGTTATCTCAGCCTACAGACGGAATAGGAACTTGCGGGATTATTTGGTTAAAGCCAGGTTACCATCTCTAACCATGCGGAAACCACAGCTATTGGAATCCCAATTTGTTAGACTCAAGTTTGTTAAGAGTGCGGATAAAAAAGTGTTTCGAGTAGAGCAAGGGTTCAGCACCAACTCCAAAAACTGTATATATGTTATCTTTTGTTCAAAGTGTGGTGTTCAGTATGTTGGAGAAACCAAGAACACATTGTCCACACGTATGATGCAACATCGATACAATGTGAAGAACAAGAAGTCAACAGAAACTCTTTTGGTTCAACATTTTTTAATTCATGGCGAAGAAGCGATGAGAATGGCTGGCCTGCAACGAAATGTAAACTGGACGGATTGGGAACGTAAAAAGAAAGAAAAGTACTGGATTTTTTTATTAGGCACCAGAGAACCATCTGGGTTGAATATGCAAATTTGAGGCAATTTCTATTCCAAATTTACTTTACAATTTGACCCAATTACTGGTCCCGAATTAATTTGCCCAACCCTATTTTCAATTCACCCTGGTCTGTCCAAATTCGTATAACCCTAACCTTCTATCCCCAACCCGGGTCCTTTTCCTAACCCTAACCACCTTCCCCTTTTCCCCTTTTCCCCTTCCTTCCTATCCCCTTCCACTACCTTTCCCTAACCCCAACCCCTTCCCCTTCCCTAACCCTAACCTCTCCCATGATCCTTTTCCCTAATCCTAACCTTTCCCCTTCCCCTAATACCCCAAATTGGGTCTATACCTAACCCTAAGTTCATTTGTTAAAATAAATAAATTCATAACGTACAAATATTAAAAAAGATTAATTTCATATATACGGCTTCACCTAATAACAAGTGAATTCATTATTGTAATGGGAAGGACTAAATAGTAATTTATACACTTAAATATTAAATAAGTACTTACACCAAATAAATAAATAAATAAATAAATAACTATCATAAAAACAATTTTTTTTCAATTCATGTTTTAATTTATGGTAGTACAAACAGATGAACACATACAGGGTAAAACCTAATTTTTTGGAGAAACAGGGACGTGCAAAAAAGCATTAGTACATTGGACAATATAAAAGCCATTGCAGACCAGAGGTTATAAAAGGGGTGTAGCCAGGAGCGAGAGCTCATTCTGCTCTCGACAGCCGAACAGTGCACATCTCCAGCAGCCAGCCATTGTTTTGAGCGCTTGGATTTTGGTTTGTTTTATTTTCTTTCGTGCCTCACAGGCCTGAGGAAGACCTTTTAAGGTCGAAACGTTGCCTGAGGCACGTTTGATTTTTTTCAACCGGAAAACACGGTTTTTGTTTTTAGGGATTTTTAAGCCCCTGTGCTCTCTTTTTAGTTGTTTGCAGAATTTTTATTTTTGTTTACACCAAACAACCGAACACACGGTTTTTCTTTTAAGGGAGTTTTAAGCCTTCGGGCTCTCTTTTAGTTGTTTGGGACCGAATTTACGGTATTTTATTTTAAGGGATTTTTAAGCCTTTGGGCTCTCTTTTAGTTGTTTGCAACCGAACTTACGGTGTTTTATTTTAAGGGATTTTTAAGCCTTTGGGCTCTCTTTTAGTTGTTTAAAAACAATTTTGTTTTATTTCATTTATATTTAAAATAAATAATTAAAACCCACTCGTCATGGCGGACGAGTGGCAAGTAGTCCCGCTACGGAAGACGACGCCAGCGTCTCTTCCTTGAGAACCCTGGACAGGGATCGGGGGTTCTCCCGTGGGATGGCCCGTGCACCTTCCTTCTACCCTCGTAGGAGGAATCAATTCCCCTACCCTAGCCGGCCAGCGCCTCCCATAGGGAACTTCCGGTACAGGAACACCCAGCCCCGCTCTTTTGCGGATGTGGTACGCCAAGCTTACCCAAGACCTCCCCGAAGAGGTCCTTCTCCACGGGGTTTAGGCAATGAGGTCCGGCGGCAACCAGCTGACCCTCAGTTTGGGAGACTGGTTCGAAAAATGCATGGGGTGATCAAAATGGTTCACCACTTGCAGAATGTGGCTCTGAAGCCTGGACAGACTACAGAGCCGAGAATGATTTCCAGAATGGTGGAGGTTCTATCTGGAATGATTAAACCAGCCGCTCCAACTGAGCACACTTTGAGCCTGATTCAGGCCAATGCGAAGAACTGGGGGTATACCACTTGCCAGATTCTTATGGAGCACTATGAAGCTGGTCTTGCGGATCTTCTGGAAGAGTTGTCCACCCTTCTGGTTCCTGATTGGAAACCCGCATTTGAAGTAGCAGTGCGTTGGGCGACACGGAACCTGTCGCGTATCACCCAGACTGTTCTTGAGCATGCTGAGGCCCTGATCACGACCATTGCTGAGGAGGGACAGCAAGGACAGCCTCAGGTCCCCCAGCAAACGGAAACCCTGCCTCAGCCCGAGGTTCCACAAGCCCGTGGAACTTCCACGGCTACTATGACCACTCCTAGGGTTTCAACTGCTACTTCAACTGAACGCAGAGATTCGGGTAGACAGCAAGGTCCCCGACAGAGACCCAGGGTCATGGTTTCGGCTGGAACCATGACTGATTCCAGGGTTCAGGATGAGGATTGGCCTCTGGTTGGAAGTCACGCAGAACCTCCGAAAGAGCGTCGGAGAGTCAGACAACGTCGTGACCAAGAAGCCTTCCTGGAAGTTATCGCTGAAAACACAGAGGACCAGGAGGAGTCTGAGGCGCCAGTTTATCGTTCAGAGCACCCCGAACTGGAGGCTCTGTTTGATGAAATGCAGAGAGAGGAGGAAGCGGCGGAAGCAGCGGCGGCTGCCCTGCACTCTTCTGCACAAAGTGACGACCTAGAGCAAGCCGACATACAGATGTCACCTGTGTCGCAGGTATCTCAGGTTGAGGTCCACCAAGAGGAAGACTCCGCACACAGTGATGACCTGTTTGAAGACTCCTTCGATCACTTCACTTCTCCAGAACCGCCGAGGTTTAGGGTGAAGCACCATCCAAACACTCAGCGGAAGCTCACAGATTGGTCGTTGGAGGTTGAGAAAAAGTGGCTCATTATGGGCGATTCGAATGTTTGTCGGTTTCCAGACTTCCTCAACCGCAACCTGCAGGTGGATAGTTTTCCAGGTGCTCATTTTCGACACGCACAGGCATTAATGGAAAAAACTACACCACCTCCAGATTTAGTGGTGGAAAAGATCATTTTGTCTTTTGGCATTAACAGTAGGGCGAATAAGTCTAAGGAAACCACAGTTAAGAATCTGCAGGGGGCACTTCGTTCTGCAAAGAGGAAGTTCCCCTATGCAGAGATATGGGTACCACTGATCAACTTTTCGCCAAACCTCCCATCAGAGGAAAAGGAAAACCTCCAAACCTTGAATGAGCATCTGATCAGAAACATGCCCTACATCCCCCTCTTACCAGAGGAGGATTTTGAGACCGAGCTGGACGATGTACACTGGACCAGTGACACAGCAAGGGCAATGTTTGAACATTGGATGGCGACGCTAAACTCTGCTGCCCCTTGAGCCTGGAACGAGAGGGGGCGGAAGGCTCGCAGTCCGTTCAGGCTCAGGAAGTAGTGGTTTTAGCCAAGAATTTTAAACTTACTGATTCACAGCGTAGGTTGCTTAGTAAGGGATTAACATATGTCCCAACCCTCGACATAGGCAAGGATGGCAGGGATCAATTTCAGCTAGATATGCAAAATTATCATAGGAAGATCAAATTGGCAACATATTACCGGAACTCTAAAAAGCGAGACAAACTTCCTTTTATTGGCCCTTCCATTTGGGAACCCCCATCAAATTTGATACCACCCCCAGTCCAAAATTTAATTCGTACGGATGTAGACAGTTTTAAAAACCATTATAAATCTCAGAATGAGAAACCCAACATTTCATGGCAGGAAGTAAAAGCGCTACGAGAGCTAATTAAAACCAAACATATTGTAATCAAGCCAGCTGACAAAGGATCAGCTGTTGTCATAATGAGTAGGGAACAATATATGTTTGAGGTTGAAAGGCAGCTCAACGACCCAGTATACTAAAAAAATTGGAAAAACCTATGTACATGGACACAGTTCCTATTGTAATTGACATATTGGACACATTAAAAAAGAAGAAATTCATAAATGCAAAGCAAAGACAATATTTAATTGGCAATTTTGAGCCCAGGGAGAGGAGGTTTTATATTTTACCCAAAATTGATAAAGAGCCGCATAAGTGGACAGTTCCATTTGAAATACCTCCCGGCAGACCGATAGTGTCGGACTGTGGGAGTGAGACATATTTTATAGCCGAATATTTAGATTTTTATCTTAATCCTTTGTCCATTATGCATCCTGCCTATGTCAAGGATACTTATCATTTTATTGAGATTGTTAAAGGTTTAACCCTCACAGCTGATTCCGCATTCTTTAGCATGGATGTAGATAACCTGTACACCAACATTCCTATTGAAGCCGGAATCAACTGTGTTAGGAAGGTGTTTGAGCGGAATCCGGACCCAAACGACCAGATCAGGAACTTTTAAAATTGCTAGAAATTAGCCTAACTCGTAATGATTTTGTTTTTGATGAGAAGTACTACCTCCAGGTGAAAGGCACGGCAATGGGCAAAAGGTTTGCACCGGCCTATGCCAACATCTTTATGGCCAATTGGGAGCAAGAAGTTCTAGCCAAATGTGAGACGAAACCAAAATGTTATCTCAGATATTTGGATGACATTTGGGGTGTCTGGACGGAATCACGTGAGGAATTTGATAACTTTGTGCAAATCCTCAACACACACGATCCATCCATTACATTAAAAAAGGAATTTGATGAAAATTCAATTGATTTCCTAGATACCACGGTGTTTAAAGGACCGGATTTCGTAAAAACACATAAATTGGACATTAAGGTGCATTTTAAAACAACTGATACGCACGCCTTACTCCACAAGAAAAGTTTCCATCCAACACACTGTTTCAGAGGAATTGTAAAAGCACAGCTTCTACGGTTTGATCGGATTTGCACAAGAAGAGTGGAGTTTTTGGAAGCAGTGAAGACACTTTTTAGGGCCTTGAGGAAGAGAGGTTATCCCAGGTCCTTCCTGAGGGACTGCTTCAAAACCTTTAGGGAATCGAAGGCGTTGGATGATCGGAATATCATTCCACTAATTACATCGTATTCGAGCACTTCCAAGGTTCTGAATGGGAAGTTTAAGACTAATTTTGATACGGTTCCGGATGTCCAACAATTTCTTCCGTCATCTAAGGTTATCTCAGCCTACAGACGGAATAGGAACTTGCGGGATTATTTGGTTAAAGCCAGGTTACCATCTCTAACCATGCGGAAACCACAGCTATTGGAATCCCAATTTGTTAGACTCAAGTTTGTTAAGAGTGCGGATAAAAAAGTGTTTCGAGTAGAGCAAGGGTTCAGCACCAACTCCAAAAACTGTATATATGTTATCTTTTGTTCAAAGTGTGGTGTTCAGTATGTTGGAGAAACCAAGAACACATTGTCCACACGTATGATGCAACATCGATACAATGTGAAGAACAAGAAGTCAACAGAAACTCTTTTGGTTCAACATTTTTTAATTCATGGCGAAGAAGCGATGAGAATGGCTGGCCTGCAACGAAATGTAAACTGGACGGATTGGGAACGTAAAAAGAAAGAAAAGTACTGGATTTTTTTATTAGGCACCAGAGAACCATCTGGGTTGAATATGCAAATTTGAGGCAATTTCTATTCCAAATTTACTTTACAATTTGACCCAATTACTGGTCCCGAATTAATTTGCCCAACCCTATTTTCAATTCACCCTGGTCTGTCCAAATTCGTATAACCCTAACCTTCTATCCCCAACCCGGGTCCTTTTCCTAACCCTAACCACCTTCCCCTTTTCCCCTTTTCCCCTTCCTTCCTATCCCCTTCCACTACCTTTCCCTAACCCCAACCCCTTCCCCTTCCCTAACCCTAACCTCTCCCATGATCCTTTTCCCTAATCCTAACCTTTCCCCTTCCCCTAATACCCCAAATTGGGTCTATACCTAACCCTAAGTTCATTTGTTAAAATAAATAAATTCATAACGTACAAATATTAAAAAAGATTAATTTCATATATACGGCTTCACCTAATAACAAGTGAATTCATTATTGTAATGGGAAGGACTAAATAGTAATTTATACACTTAAATATTAAATAAGTACTTACACCAAATAAATAAATAAATAAATAAATAACTATCATAAAAACAATTTTTTTTCAATTCATGTTTTATAATTTATGGTAGTACAAACAGATGAACACATACAGGGTAAAACCTAATTTTTTGGAGAAACAGGGACGTGCAAAAAAGCATTAGTACATTGGACAATATAAAAGCCATTGCAGACCAGAGGTTATAAAAGGGGTGTAGCCAGGAGCGAGAGCTCATTCTGCTCTCGACAGCCGAACAGTGCACATCTCCAGCAGCCAGCCATTGTTTTGAGCGCTTGGATTTTGGTTTGTTTTATTTTCTTTCGTGCCTCACAGGCCTGAGGAAGACCTTTTAAGGTCGAAACGTTGCCTGAGGCACGTTTGATTTTTTTCAACCGGAAAACACGGTTTTTTGTTTTTAGGGATTTTTAAGCCCCTGTGCTCTCTTTTAGTTGTTTGCAGAATTTTTATTTTTGTTTACACCAAACAACCGAACACACGGTTTTTCTTTTAAGGGAGTTTTAAGCCTTCGGGCTCTCTTTTAGTTGTTTGGGACCGAATTTACGGTATTTTATTTTAAGGGATTTTTAAGCCTTTGGGCTCTCTTTTAGTTGTTTGCAACCGAACTTACGGTGTTTTATTTTAAGGGATTTTTAAGCCTTTGGGCTCTCTTTTAGTTGTTTAAAAACAATTTTGTTTTATTTCATTTATATTTAAAAATAAATAATTAAAACCCACTCGTCATGGCGGACGAGTGGCAAGTAGTCCGCTACGGAAGACGACGCCAGCGTCTCTTCCTTGAGAACCCTGACAGGGATCGGGGGTTCTCCCGTGGGATGGCCCGTGCACCTTCCTTCTACCCTCGTAGGAGGAATCAATTCCCCTACCCTAGCCGGCCAGCGCCTCCCATAGGGAACTTCCGGTACAGGAACACCCAGCCCCGCTCTTTTGCGGATGTGGTACGCCAAGCTTACCCAAGACCTCCCCGAAGAGGTCCTTCTCCACGGGGTTTAGGCAATGAGGTCCGGCGGCAACCAGCTGACCCTCAGTTTGGGAGACTGGTTCGAAAAATGCATGGGGTGATCAAAATGGTTCACCACTTGCAGAATGTGGCTCTGAAGCCTGGACAGACTACAGAGCCGAGAATGATTTCCAGAATGGTGGAGGTTCTATCTGGAATGATTAAACCAGCCGCTCCAACTGAGCACACTTTGAGCCTGATTCAGGCCAATGCGAAGAACTGGGGGTATACCACTTGCCAGATTCTTATGGAGCACTATGAAGCTGGTCTTGCGGATCTTCTGGAAGAGTTGTCCACCCTTCTGGTTCCTGATTGGAAACCCGCATTTGAAGTAGCAGTGCGTTGGGCGACACGGAACCTGTCGCGTATCACCCAGACTGTTCTTGAGCATGCTGAGGCCCTGATCACGACCATTGCTGAGGAGGGACAGCAAGGACAGCCTCAGGTCCCCCAGCAAACGGAAACCCTGCCTCAGCCCGAGGTTCCACAAGCCCGTGGAACTTCCACGGCTACTATGACCACTCCTAGGGTTTCAACTGCTACTTCAACTGAACGCAGAGATTCGGGTAGACAGCAAGGTCCCCGACAGAGACCCAGGGTCATGGTTTCGGCTGGAACCATGACTGATTCCAGGGTTCAGGATGAGGATTGGCCTCTGGTTGGAAGTCACGCAGAACCTCCGAAAGAGCGTCGGAGAGTCAGACAACGTCGTGACCAAGAAGCCTTCCTGGAAGTTATCGCTGAAAACACAGAGGACCAGGAGGAGTCTGAGGCGCCAGTTTATCGTTCAGAGCACCCCGAACTGGAGGCTCTGTTTGATGAAATGCAGAGAGAGGAGGAAGCGGCGGAAGCAGCGGCGGCTGCCCTGCACTCTTCTGCACAAAGTGACGACCTAGAGCAAGCCGACATACAGATGTCACCTGTGTCGCAGGTATCTCAGGTTGAGGTCCACCAAGAGGAAGACTCCGCACACAGTGATGACCTGTTTGAAGACTCCTTCGATCACTTCACTTCTCCAGAACCGCCGAGGTTTAGGGTGAAGCACCATCCAAACACTCAGCGGAAGCTCACAGATTGGTCGTTGGAGGTTGAGAAAAAGTGGCTCATTATGGGCGATTCGAATGTTTGTCGGTTTCCAGACTTCCTCAACCGCAACCTGCAGGTGGATAGTTTTCCAGGTGCTCATTTTCGACACGCACAGGCATTAATGGAAAAAACTACACCACCTCCAGATTTAGTGGTGGAAAAGATCATTTTGTCTTTTGGCATTAACAGTAGGGCGAATAAGTCTAAGGAAACCACAGTTAAGAATCTGCAGGGGGCACTTCGTTCTGCAAAGAGGAAGTTCCCCTATGCAGAGATATGGGTACCACTGATCAACTTTTCGCCAAACCTCCCATCAGAGGAAAAGGAAAACCTCCAAACCTTGAATGAGCATCTGATCAGAAACATGCCCTACATCCCCCTCTTACCAGAGGAGGATTTTGAGACCGAGCTGGACGATGTACACTGGACCAGTGACACAGCAAGGGCAATGTTTGAACATTGGATGGCGACGCTAAACTCTGCTGCCCCTTGAGCCTGGAACGAGAGGGGGCGGAAGGCTCGCAGTCCGTTCAGGCTCAGGAAGTAGTGGTTTTAGCCAAGAATTTTAAACTTACTGATTCACAGCGTAGGTTGCTTAGTAAGGGATTAACATATGTCCCAACCCTCGACATAGGCAAGGATGGCAGGGATCAATTTCAGCTAGATATGCAAAATTATCATAGGAAGATCAAATTGGCAACATATTACCGGAACTCTAAAAAGCGAGACAAACTTCCTTTTATTGGCCCTTCCATTTGGGAACCCCCATCAAATTTGATACCACCCCCAGTCCAAAATTTAATTCGTACGGATGTAGACAGTTTTAAAAAACCATTATAAATCTCAGAATGAGAAACCCAACATTTCATGGCAGGAAGTAAAAGCGCTACGAGAGCTAATTAAAACCAAACATATTGTAATCAAGCCAGCTGACAAAGGATCAGCTGTTGTCATAATGAGTAGGGAACAATATATGTTTGAGGTTGAAAGGCAGCTCAACGACCCAGTATACTATAAAAAATTGGAAAAACCTATGTACATGGACACAGTTCCTATTGTAATTGACATATTGGACACATTAAAAAAGAAGAAATTCATAAATGCAAAGCAAAGACAATATTTAATTGGCAATTTTGAGCCCAGGGAGAGGAGGTTTTATATTTTACCCAAAATTGATAAAGAGCCGCATAAGTGGACAGTTCCATTTGAAATACCTCCCGGCAGACCGATAGTGTCGGACTGTGGGAGTGAGACATATTTTATAGCCGAATATTTAGATTTTTATCTTAATCCTTTGTCCATTATGCATCCTGCCTATGTCAAGGATACTTATCATTTTATTGAGATTGTTAAAGGTTTAACCCTCACAGCTGATTCCGCATTCTTTAGCATGGATGTAGATAACCTGTACACCAACATTCCTATTGAAGCCGGAATCAACTGTGTTAGGAAGGTGTTTGAGCGGAATCCGGACCCCAAACGACCAGATCAGGAACTTTTAAAATTGCTAGAAATTAGCCTAACTCGTAATGATTTTGTTTTTGATGAGAAGTACTACCTCCAGGTGAAAGGCACGGCAATGGGCAAAAGGTTTGCACCGGCCTATGCCAACATCTTTATGGCCAATTGGGAGCAAGAAGTTCTAGCCAAATGTGAGACGAAACCAAAATGTTATCTCAGATATTTGGATGACATTTGGGGTGTCTGGACGGAATCACGTGAGGAATTTGATAACTTTGTGCAAATCCTCAACACACACGATCCATCCATTACATTAAAAAAGGAATTTGATGAAAATTCAATTGATTTCCTAGATACCACGGTGTTTAAAGGACCGGATTTCGTAAAAACACATAAATTGGACATTAAGGTGCATTTTAAAACAACTGATACGCACGCCTTACTCCACAAGAAAAGTTTCCATCCAACACACTGTTTCAGAGGAATTGTAAAAGCACAGCTTCTACGGTTTGATCGGATTTGCACAAGAAGAGTGGAGTTTTTGGAAGCAGTGAAGACACTTTTTAGGGCCTTGAGGAAGAGAGGTTATCCCAGGTCCTTCCTGAGGGACTGCTTCAAAACCTTTAGGGAATCGAAGGCGTTGGATGATCGGAATATCATTCCACTAATTACATCGTATTCGAGCACTTCCAAGGTTCTGAATGGGAAGTTTAAGACTAATTTTGATACGGTTCCGGATGTCCAACAATTTCTTCCGTCATCTAAGGTTATCTCAGCCTACAGACGGAATAGGAACTTGCGGGATTATTTGGTTAAAGCCAGGTTACCATCTCTAACCATGCGGAAACCACAGCTATTGGAATCCCAATTTGTTAGACTCAAGTTTGTTAAGAGTGCGGATAAAAAAGTGTTTCGAGTAGAGCAAGGGTTCAGCACCAACTCCAAAAACTGTATATATGTTATCTTTTGTTCAAAGTGTGGTGTTCAGTATGTTGGAGAAACCAAGAACACATTGTCCACACGTATGATGCAACATCGATACAATGTGAAGAACAAGAAGTCAACAGAAACTCTTTTGGTTCAACATTTTTTAATTCATGGCGAAGAAGCGATGAGAATGGCTGGCCTGCAACGAAATGTAAACTGGACGGATTGGGAACGTAAAAAGAAAGAAAAGTACTGGATTTTTTTATTAGGCACCAGAGAACCATCTGGGTTGAATATGCAAATTTGAGGCAATTTCTATTCCAAATTTACTTTACAATTTGACCCAATTACTGGTCCCGAATTAATTTGCCCAACCCTATTTTCATTCACCCTGGTCTGTCCAAATTCGTATAACCCTAACCTTCTATCCCCAACCCGGGTCCTTTTCCTAACCCTAACCACCTTCCCCTTTTCCCCTTTTCCCTTCCTTCCTATCCCCTTCCACTACCTTTCCCTAACCCCAACCCCTTCCCCTTCCCTAACCCTAACCTCTCCCATGATCCTTTTCCCTAATCCTAACCTTTCCCCTTCCCCTAATACCCCAAATTGGGTCTATACCTAACCCTAAGTTCATTTGTTAAAATAAATAAATTCATAACGTACAAATATTAAAAAAGATTAATTTCATATATACGGCTTCACCTAATAACAAGTGAATTCATTATTGTAATGGGAAGGACTAAATAGTAATTTATACACTTAAATATTAAATAAGTACTTACACCAAATAAATAAATAAATAAATAAATAACTATCATAAAAACAATTTTTTTTCAATTCATGTTTTATAATTTATGGTAGTACAAACAGATGAACACATACAGGGTAAAACCTAATTTTTTGGAGAAACAGGGACGTGCAAAAAAGCATTAGTACATTGGACAATATAAAAGCCATTGCAGACCAGAGGTTATAAAAGGGGTGTAGCCAGGAGCGAGAGCTCATTCTGCTCTCGACAGCCGAACAGTGCACATCTCCAGCAGCCAGCCATTGTTTTGAGCGCTTGGATTTTGGTTTGTTTTATTTTCTTTCGTGCCTCACAGGCCTGAGGAAGACCTTTTAAGGTCGAAACGTTGCCTGAGGCACGTTTGATTTTTTTCAACCGGAAAACACGGTTTTTTGTTTTTAGGGATTTTTAAGCCCCTGTGCTCTCTTTTAGTTGTTTGCAGAATTTTTATTTTTGTTTACACCAAACAACCGAACACACGGTTTTTCTTTTAAGGGAGTTTTAAGCCTTCGGGCTCTCTTTTAGTTGTTTGGGACCGAATTTACGGTATTTTATTTTAAGGGATTTTTAAGCCTTTGGGCTCTCTTTTAGTTGTTTGCAACCGAACTTACGGTGTTTTATTTTAAGGGATTTTTAAGCCTTTGGGCTCTCTTTTAGTTGTTTAAAAACAATTTTGTTTTATTTCATTTATATTTAAAATAAATAATTAAAACCCACTCGTCATGGCGGACGAGTGGCAAGTAGTCCGCTACGGAAGACGACGCCAGCGTCTCTTCCTTGAGAACCCTGACAGGGATCGGGGGTTCTCCCGTGGGATGGCCCGTGCACCTTCCTTCTACCCTCGTAGGAGGAATCAATTCCCCTACCCTAGCCGGCCAGCGCCTCCCATAGGGAACTTCCGGTACAGGAACACCCAGCCCCGCTCTTTTGCGGATGTGGTACGCCAAGCTTACCCAAGACCTCCCCGAAGAGGTCCTTCTCCACGGGGTTTAGGCAATGAGGTCCGGCGGCAACCAGCTGACCCTCAGTTTGGGAGACTGGTTCGAAAAATGCATGGGGTGATCAAAATGGTTCACCACTTGCAGAATGTGGCTCTGAAGCCTGGACAGACTACAGAGCCGAGAATGATTTCCAGAATGGTGGAGGTTCTATCTGGAATGATTAAACCAGCCGCTCCAACTGAGCACACTTTGAGCCTGATTCAGGCCAATGCGAAGAACTGGGGGTATACCACTTGCCAGATTCTTATGGAGCACTATGAAGCTGGTCTTGCGGATCTTCTGGAAGAGTTGTCCACCCTTCTGGTTCCTGATTGGAAACCCGCATTTGAAGTAGCAGTGCGTTGGGCGACACGGAACCTGTCGCGTATCACCCAGACTGTTCTTGAGCATGCTGAGGCCCTGATCACGACCATTGCTGAGGAGGGACAGCAAGGACAGCCTCAGGTCCCCCAGCAAACGGAAACCCTGCCTCAGCCCGAGGTTCCACAAGCCCGTGGAACTTCCACGGCTACTATGACCACTCCTAGGGTTTCAACTGCTACTTCAACTGAACGCAGAGATTCGGGTAGACAGCAAGGTCCCCGACAGAGACCCAGGGTCATGGTTTCGGCTGGAACCATGACTGATTCCAGGGTTCAGGATGAGGATTGGCCTCTGGTTGGAAGTCACGCAGAACCTCCGAAAGAGCGTCGGAGAGTCAGACAACGTCGTGACCAAGAAGCCTTCCTGGAAGTTATCGCTGAAAACACAGAGGACCAGGAGGAGTCTGAGGCGCCAGTTATCGTTCAGAGCACCCCGAACTGGAGGCTCTGTTTGATGAAATGCAGAGAGAGGAGGAAGCGGCGGAAGCAGCGGCGGCTGCCCTGCCCTCTTCTGCACAAAGTGACGACCTAGAGCAAGCCGACATACAGATGTCACCTGTGTCGCAGGTATCTCAGGTTGAGGTCCACCAAGAGGAAGACTCCGCACACAGTGATGACCTGTTTGAAGACTCCTTCGATCACTTCACTTCTCCAGAACCGCCGAGGTTTAGGGTGAAGCACCATCCAAACACTCAGCGGAAGCTCACAGATTGGTCGTTGGAGGTTGAGAAAAAGTGGCTCATTATGGGCGATTCGAATGTTTGTCGGTTTCCAGACTTCCTCAACCGCAACCTGCAGGTGGATAGTTTTCCAGGTGCTCATTTTCGACACGCACAGGCATTAATGGAAAAAACTACACCACCTCCAGATTTAGTGGTGGAAAAGATCATTTTGTCTTTTGGCATTAACAGTAGGGCGAATAAGTCTAAGGAAACCACAGTTAAGAATCTGCAGGGGGCACTTCGTTCTGCAAAGAGGAAGTTCCCCTATGCAGAGATATGGGTACCACTGATCAACTTTTCGCCAAACCTCCCATCAGAGGAAAAGGAAAACCTCCAAACCTTGAATGAGCATCTGATCAGAAACATGCCCTACATCCCCCTCTTACCAGAGGAGGATTTTGAGACCGAGCTGGACGATGTACACTGGACCAGTGACACAGCAAGGGCAATGTTTGAACATTGGATGGCGACGCTAAACTCTGCTGCCCCTTGAGCCTGGAACGAGAGGGGGCGGAAGGCTCGCAGTCCGTTCAGGCTCAGGAAGTAGTGGTTTTAGCCAAGAATTTAAACTTACTGATTCACAGCGTAGGTTGCTTAGTAAGGGATTAACATATGTCCCAACCCTCGACATAGGCAAGGATGGCAGGGATCAATTTCAGCTAGATATGCAAAATTATCATAGGAGATCAAATTGGCAACATATTACCGGAACTCTAAAAAGCGAGACAAACTTCCTTTTAT
>NW_027052000.1:0-71600 GCF_036321145.2 Pelmatolapia mariae
TCGTCGTCTTTGCTATCGTCCTTATCTCCGTCACACTGCTCTACTGCAAAGTCAGCCTCGCAGCCAGAGTCGTGACTGTCCTGGGAGTACTCTTGTACAACCATGTCCATGTCAATGTCCTCGTTTTGTATCTGCAGCGGTGAGATACCTGGTTCTATGGGTAGCTGATCATCTTCCCAGTCGACCCATGCATCGGAGGTGATGAGCACTGGGCCTCTAGGCAGTTTGTATATGCTCCAGAACCCACTTATGCGCGTAGGAATCTCTCCGTGGCTACGTGGTACGTTCATGCGGGCTGGGATTCTCATGCAATCTAGTGTGTTGCCGATCACAACTACGCTATAGTAACACCCATCATCGTAAGTTGATCCATCTCTGGGAAATACATTGGCGTAACCGGAATCACACACCAATCCTTTATCACGCGTTACGAGTAAATGTAGCAGATCTAACACGCCTCTCGTTGGCATACAAAAGAGATTTCTGAAAGCTCCGCGGGAGGCTGTGACGTGAGGAGTGCAGGGCCAGTCTTGTTTCACGGAATCTGTGAGTGAAGTGAACTTTAGGCATGGTATACCGCTTGTTACGATATACTGAATCATGAAACAGTGTCCGGTTGTCCAGTTCGTAGGTCCTATAGCCACTGAGATATAATTGTCTCCGTGCGGGTAAGTGTACCCTTCTGATGGTGACATATCTTCTGTTTTTCTTCTTTTACTTTCTGAACCTAACCACAATTCAGGTGCGTCGCTGCGCTGTAGTGTGGCCAATTTGATGCTGCTGTGGTAACGTGTTTTCGTTGCTTACTATATTTAGATCCCAACGGAGAGTACTTTCCCGACCGAGAGAGTTTTCCGACCAAGAGTCCCGACCGAGAAAGCTTTCCCGACCGAGAGAGTTTTCCCGACCGAGTGTCCCGACCGAGAGAGTTTTCCCGACCGAGAGTCCCGACCGAGAGAGTTTTCCCGACCGAGAGTCCCGACCGGGAGAGTTTTCCCGACCGAGAGCAGTTTCCCGACCGGGAGCAGTTTCCCGACCAGGAGAACTTATCCGACCGGGAGAACTTTCCCGACCGGGAGTGCTTTCCCGACGGGCACCGTTTTCCCAACCGAGAGCACTTTTCTAACTGAGTGCACTTTCCCCACGGCGATACTCACAGCTTAGGGATGAGATACTATTACTAGATGTGTGGTCTAGTGTGGTAGTGCACCAGCGAATACATTGCATTATGACAACTGACAAGAACAAAGTTGTGCTTAGCACAGGTCAGTGTAGCTTGCCTGTTATTGAGAGGGACACTGCCGCGATCAACGATGTCACTGTGCCTGCTAACAGAAGAGCTTTATTTTTATCAGTCACCAATGACACCATACGTGATAGCCCATCGGACGAATTGACATTCTCCGCGTTATCCTCCGCCGATAGAGCTACGTTTCAACTGCTTCTATATCTGACATATTGTTGTAAGGGCACTTTGCTCCAAGTCACGCTAGAGGATCCAGACTTCACATCCATGTCACCTCCTATCCGAGAGGATAATGCCCATGGCAGGTTATTCTGTTTCGTTTTGGATATGGACAGCCACACCGAGCTAGCACAGCCTGACTCTTCGCAGTTAGGGTCCACAGTTGGAAATCATCTACTGGACCTCATCGACATGGACGTTGACGTGGACATTTTCGGACACGATGACGACGTTACAGACTCTGAGTCGGACGACGAATTGGACAAACAGGCGTTTAATGCTTTCATGAGACTGCAACTGGCCAGGAAAAAACTGTCCTCGATAAACAACGTCATGGTCGCAATGAAAGACGAGAAAGCCGAATTGTCAGCTATATTCGATTGGGTTGACATAACAACCGACACCCTGAACTCTAACAAACTGGACAAGAAAACAGTCAAAGAGTTGCAGGGGTCTTTGTACACACCCGCTTGTCAGTCAGGTAAAACAGCGGTGGTGTTGCCACAGAGCATAACCCACTTGAATCTTAAGACAATCGAGAGATCCATATCTAGACTCACGGACATTTCGCCAAAAGGCCAGGGTCGGACGCTGTACAGATCGCTCATAGACAGTCTGGGAACAACACAATGGCTCAAACAAAGCGTCATGTTGAAGTACAACCCGGATGTACCTGCCGATGTCATGTACGTTGATAAACTCAGGGCCTTCTCATGCAATTTAGGGGGCGCTTCGCGATCCCAGGTAAACACAAGAGGACTGCTGGTGTTTAGGTACGCTCTGGAAACACTGATAGATCCCGAGACACCGGATATGTTTACGCGAACCATGCTTCACAAACACGTGCCGGTGACCAGGAGCCTGATGGACTCTGTGCTGCGTGACATACGGAGGCAACGGAGGACACAGGACCTCGCACGTGTATTAGACAGTGGGTATTGCGAATGTAACTCCGGACACCCCAGTCGCAGCATTGCATGCCGTGGCCAGTGTCAAACGGCTTACGCATACTACTACAATCACACAGAAACACACCCTTTCATCGCAAGCAAAAGCGATCACAGTTACTACTTCGCACACCTGTACCGGCATTTGGGCAAACTGGAACGTATGAGCAAAGAAATGAAACAGGAGTACGGGGGGCGCAACCAGTTCGAGCTAATAGCCGACATGGTCTTCACCATCTTGACAAGACACCGCTTCAGTGACCGAGAATCAATTTATCTGGGATTGGGCGAGGTCGTAGACGTCACCGTGGGCAATGCTTCTCTGTCTCTCGGACACCACTTACCAGACATACACCTACGCTTGTGCAGCCGTGCCCGCACCACGGGCGAAGAGCACGCCAGTGTGAAGGTGTACGACGCTGCCGTCGTGAAATATCTGTTCTGCGACACCTTGGAAGTGACTAGACTGTTTCAAGCGTCTACTACGTTCAATTACATCATATCAAACACCGCACCCAGATACACCATTGAACGTATCATGCTGCTGAACATCACCGGTCCGGGAGAAGGCAAGAGCTACGCGAACAACGTGCTGGATTATCAGTTCCGCAGGGTATCAGGTTGCATCGAAAGACTCACTTCGTTCACCATGCAGGCATTCAAGTACAAGCAGAACAGGAATGCCTGCGTGGTGATGATAGACGACGCTCACATAACACATGAGAAAAACACGAAAGCGATCGACAAAGAATCAAACGTCATCCCCAACACGTTCAAAAACCTGCTCGATACCAGCGTGTTGGAAAGCGACGTGGTGACCAAAGACGCCACGACCGGCAAAATCAACACAGTGAAATATCAGGCCGTCCACAACTGCGGATTTGTGTGGAACACAAACACCATGGGCTTCGTGAGCGACGCGTGGGCTGACCGATGTTTGATTATGGAATCTGAATTTCCACGAGATGTCACGCAGACCCGAAGCACTATACAAATCCGCGATGCAGTGGAGAACCACAAGATGGATCGCATCGCAGCGCTGTGCTTGTACAGACAGAACTTAATACAGTCGGCCACGATGATTGCAGAGTCCGAGGTCATGCAATTTGGCCCCAGATTCGACAAAGCCAGAGACACGTGCATGTCAGCGTTTTACGCGACCCACATCACGTGCGCCGGTCTGGTGGGTCGAAGGGTTGCTTTTTGCATAAACCAACTGGTGTTTTCGGAGGCCATGAAGATGGCGTGTCATTTCGTATTTGACATTTGGATCCCTCCGTGGACAAAGATTCCAGACAGGAGGGACTATCCGGATGGCGATGCCTACATGAAAAAGCTCAACGACCACAGACTGAGAGCTCTGAATAAGCTCTCTTTCGGACAGATATGCCTAGAGACCAATGCCGTGTACAAACTGTGCACAGCAGCCTGTCTGCCGGATATATGCCCGCGTGCCCTTGACTCGCAAGGAAGGTTCGCATGCAAGGTGTTGGGGTACGTTTTAACACAGGTGCACAAGCAAAACCTCAAAACCACTATCAAGAACGACAACGTGTGCATTTCAGGGATCGATGACATGTTCTTCTCGTCGAACCACATCAAGGGCGGCAGCACCACGGCTCACGAGATGATCATGCTGTGTTCGACGTGCAAAGTGCCCGCTCGATCGGCTGACCAAAGTGAAGCGAGTACACAAAAATTGTGCACATACAGATTGTCCCCCAATCATCTTCCGTCACACGTGAAGAGAGGTCAAACGAAGCCGACGAAAAAAGTCACTTCTGTCACGCTCTCACTCGAGATGTTGTACGATATGCTGGCGATTTACGCTCCAGATTCTCATTCTGGATTCTGGTCTCAAGTCAGCGAGGCCATGCTGGAAGCGTACGAAAACGGGCAGAGCGAAGAAGAGAACGCTATGGGGCAATGTTGCGAAAGCAACGGACGACTGGAGTGTGCCAGGCTGTCATTCACACTGGACTTCACGGAGGACCCGCTTCGATCGATGGTGTTGGAAGGTACGGCTGGTGTGAAGCTGTTAGACGAGCTAACGTTTAACAGATGCATACTGGGAGGCGAGACATTTCGGTGTTCTGCGCCTTTGTACTACGGAGGCGTTTTAGTCAACGCGCTGGGAGCAAGGGCTCCGGATGAGGCTTACAATGAAAACCATGTCACAGAATCCCGGGTGGGTCCGCGCGACACATTTCACGGGCCCAGACTATCCGTGTACTCTGCAGAATACTCGGGTGTACCGGTTGAGAACATGAGCTCGTTTTGCAAAACTAGGACTACATATCACCAGGATCGGGTGCTTCTGAGGAACGAGACAGTTGACAGGAACTACCTCTTCGAATTAGAGGAAGACTGGGAGTGGAAGGATGCGTGCGAGGTGTTTAATCGGATTCTAAAAGATGACATTTTTACAGTGAGCATGTTGAAAAGGGACTACGCTCTAACCATGATTACAGTGGACCGAGAACACCGAGGTTCGCGGTCTTTGGGTTTGAGCTCGGAATATGGCAGAACCGCACTTTCATTACGTAAACACGGACCTACTGGTGGTAGGTCGCAGAGACAGTGTAGTCAAACCCAACTGAATCTTTCACAATCCTCACGCCATGGAAAACGTTCGCATAAAAGGAAGCGCCACAGGCAGTGCAGTTCACAAGATACGGGTAATATGTCACCGAATAAACGTCCGAGTGTGTTGTCATGAACTGGTTATTTGTAGATAGTCTTTTACGTACGTGTACATACTGTGTGTAACTGTGTATAGACATTTGTGAGCGAAAATAAAGTTTTCATCGATTGGTCATTGCATCGCGTTCATTTCTTACAAAACTGTACAATCGCTTATAGAGAGAAATTGTGTGAGAGAAATTGTGTATGAGAAATAAACACAAGCTCACAGTGGGATGTTTTATTTCACAAGAAGCATACATACATATTATTACAACTTTCAATATCAGCTGCTCAAAGTGAGATGTTTTATGAATGCACGTGTATTTCACAAGGAACATACATAATACAAAGTACAACTTTCAATATCAGCTACACAAACTCGATGCACTCTAAACGTTGCTGCTGCTGCTGCTGCTGCTGCTGCTGCTGCGGAGCACCAGCGCATTTTGCGTTATTACCCATGATTATATACAAAGTAGGGTTTGCTACGCAGTACACATGACCAATACCTGTACAGATGTTTAACACTATCGCTTTGTTACAATCTCTATGCCAGCGGTAATACATCAAGCTGATAATCCAGGGTGTCCAACAGCATAAAAATGCTGCCACAGTGACCACTGGTAACATTGTAGCTCGCCTCAACGTGTTTGTTACGTGCTCCCCGAATGTGGCATTTTTTGTATATTTCTTCAAGGTGTATGCAATCATGCCATTACAGTATAAGAGAGCTATTAAGGGGAATAAAAAGGAAACAGTCATCCTAAGCCAGAGAGAAGCCTCCTTCATCCTAGGAGACATTGCGTTGTCACAGAACATTATGTTGCGAGACACGGGAACTGTGGTCCACTGACACATGTCCAAAATAGCAAGTACAGTAGGTGTACATGCGCAAATGGTGGATACAAGTTGCCTGCTCTTGCTCCAACTGTGCCGATCGGTCCACCCGCCGTTGTGTACAATCTTCACATATCTGCTGATGGTAATGCACACCAATATGCAGACGCCGTACTGGAAGGAGAACTGTGGGACAGGATAGAAGGCATCAGTTTCAGGCATAACGCTATTATTACACAAACACACACACACACACACACACACACACACTATATATATACATATATATATATATATATATATATATATATATATATATATATATATATATATATATATATATATATATATATATATATCATATATATATATTTAAAAAAGCCCATCAATTGTATACATACCGTTGTTACACCTTTAAAGACTTTACACAGCATGTACCCGTAGACCCAACGTCCATGAAACACGGTCTGGGTGAGCCACAAGGGCAGGGTGAGCAGAGTGCATATGTCACAGATTCCCAGTTGCGAAAAGTAATAGTCCAGATCAGAGAGCCTCTTCCCTTTCCTGCGATGGAGTATCAGTAGCATGTACAAGTTGGCAAACAAACCCACGAGCATCACTAAAACGTGGATCAGAGGCACATAGACGACACTGTAGCTGCTGTCTCGGGTACACACAGGTGTAGCGTTATGAAGAGGTTCAGTTGTCTCGCTATACAGTACACTATCGCCATGTGAAATGTTAGCGATCAGCTCCATCGTCGCGAACACAAGCGCAGATTAGACCCTCAGTCTATAGTTCATGTGCAGTTCCGCTTAAAACTAGAATCGGACCGAGGTTAGTTAGCTTCCCGACCGATGGTACAGAATTCCGACCGAGAGCCTGTTTCCCGACCGGCTGTAAAGCACTCCGACCGGAGAGACTGTTTCCCAACTGGCTGTAAAGCACTCCGACCGGCAGGAAAGCATTCCAAAGGAGAGTCTGTTTCCCCCAACCGACCGCTGAATCCTTCAAAACGTACCTCATGGTGTCTACACCGAGGAAACCGGATGTATTTCGTGAACTGTTTCGAAGACCAGATTCACCAGCAGTTACGAAGTTACTGTAGCCACTACTTCAAAAATACAAACCCTTCTTGTGCAGTTACATCAAAACCCATGGACCTGAGGCGTGGACAGACAGTTGTCAATTGCATATTGTGTACAACTTGCTCGCATTCAGTGTCTTTACTCGGTAGCCCTACGATATGTCGGAGAGTGTGTAACCGCCTAAGCGGACGGCTTGCTGTTCAGATTACAAAATTATATACGAGACGTATGTGTGGTGTACCAATTGTTCTGATCGTAAAATAAACTGTGTCCACACAGGCTGATTGTTTTGTTGTTTTTTACTTTTATTGGTAGACATTTGTCAGTGCACATAAGACATAAACCGTCGAATACAGAACACAACACAGAATTACCACAAAAAACTATGTCATTCGATGTAAGTCATCTCATTGTTTTACTTTAATTGGTAGACATTTGTCCATGCACATAAGACATAAACCGTCAAATGCAGAACACGACACAAAGTTAACACAAAAAAACTATGTCATTCGATGTAAGTCATCACATTGTTTTCATCTACACAGAAACCGTAAGCGCGGCTTGCTTTGGGGTGTTTCAAGCGCCACAGGTCGTACACGTATTTCATGGTTCTGAATGCGAGTGCAGAGTTATGCTGCGTCCAGCGGGTTTGTGTTTTTTCAGGAATCCTTGCCATTCCGGCTAATTTCTTATACAGAACGTGGTACCGTTTGAACGTTCGCTCCGGGTCTTCGTCGTGCCATGCAGCCTTAAGATCTTCACACCACTTTGAAAACTGAGGGTTCAGGCCGGCCTTCAGAAGCCCCTTAGGCCCAAGCCCGTTGAATGTACGGGTGTAATCTGTGCCGAACAGGATCATAAACACGAGGAGTTTATGTTTAAGGCGATCGCACTTTGCGACGTCTTGCTTTATGCGAATGTAGAGGTGAGGACCCATTTTATTCAGTCGTAGATATCTGCCGTTACTGAAGCGGGGCACCACGGCTTCCATGTACAGCTTGCTTAGCTTGTTCAAGTTGGCGTGCGATCGTTTGGTGTCGACGGTACGTCCGTTGCCCTCAACGGCGACCTCTCCGCAGCATGTTTTCCTATTCTCATCAGCTGCCTCCGAGTCGTCTGTGTCGTGACATTCGGGTAACAACTTGAAAATGTCAAGGAATGCACATTTAGATTTCCACCCTTGAGGCCCTACGAGTATGGTTGTTATTATCCTGCACGCAACGTCAGCTTTACCGTCCGGATTTAACTCAAACAGTCTGGTCAGAAATTCTCCATACACAGAGCCTCTGATTCCACCCAGATAGAAATACCTAGCTAGCTGTTGCGGCAACGCGGGGTCTTGGCTTTCGTCGAGAACGAGACTTTCCCACTCTCCGTGGAGAATCTCTAACTGTTCCCCGAGGTGATCGTCGTCGGGCGAAATGTCGTACAGCGTCCGGAATCTAGACTCACGGCCTTCTAAGTCCGAATCCTTTGGCCGTAACAGGCTAGTGTCAGGAGACCCCATGAGCAGGTTGGCGAAAGTCGATCCGTGCATCGGCCGATCACCCTTGTAGCTCATGTTGGCCAACCGTAAAGTGAGCCCTTCGCGACCGCAAGCCGTGAACACGGCTATCACGTCCGAGTCTGCCGTGCATACCGTAACAGTGCCCGGAAGAATATTAGCTAGTTCGACCATCAGAGTATCAGCTTCTGTACTTGCGCTTTTCTGACACGCAGCTTTCAGGAACTCCAAGTGCCCGTGAGATGGATTCGCGAACGTTGTCACAAATACCCTCTGGACCCCCGGAGGCCTGGCTACAGTTCCGATGTGATCGGTTGCAACGTGCAAGTGAAACACTACGTCTCCGCTGTTAGATTCACAGGGCCCGCCGCGTCCCCATTCGCATCCCGTTACGAGAAACACTTGGTTCTTCATACCCATGTCGCATAAGAGTTTCAGGGTGGCGTAATCTATAGCGTCCGCGTTCCTTCTACAGAAGTCCAAGTGGGGCGCGAGCGGGTAGCGGTCTCTGTTGTCTCTAACGGCCGGTTTTTGCGCTCCCGAGCCATCCTTCACCAGAATCAGACATTCTGCTGCACATCTTTCTTGATTGTAATGTTCAGCTAGCGTTCTTGCCATGTTCAGCACGGATGCTCGAGGGTCGCGTTCCACGTAATCGCTGGCCTTGACCTTAAATCTCATTATCAAGTGGTCAACTAACATCCAGTCGTGTCTAAGCGTAGGCCGCTCTACCACACTGAAGGGCGATAGATGAGGATTCGCGAGCATTACGTGTAAAGCCTGATTTTTCAGCCCCATCAGCGATAGATAGGATAGGATATCGACAACCGCAATGTTATATTGGCTGAGTAACCTTCAGGGAAATCGCACTGTCAAAGGTACAATTGACCTACAAAGTGCTCTCAGGGATGTTAGACTGCCTGGGAAATAGACCCCAATCTTTTTTCTTCGCCGTCATGAGATACTGTGAGCCACAGACACCTTTTACAGTGGCCTTTTATAAACTGCTGCTGTGTTGTGTTGTCAACTGTCGGCTGGGGACACGATCGGAGCCGTTGAAGTGTTTCTCTTTTTCTTCGTTGAAAAGTATATTCCTGTAACACAAATCGCTGGGATTCGCGCGTGCGTGCGCTAGTTCTGTGGGCATCATACGCGCTTTACTCTCGACTCTCATGTTCATACAAGTGGGAGTTAGACAGTTCAGTACTTGCGGGCAAAAACTTGTGACCCAAGGGAAATTGCGTTTCATTGACTTGGATATAGTGGGTCTAAGACATCTCCGTATTCGGACCATGTTGGTCCCGGGTCTCATGATAACCAAATACGCGGCCGACCGCTCTGCCAGGCTAGGGTAAGTGAGTGAAAACATCAGCCACGTTAGCCAGAGCTGCGTGTTATAACGCCAAAGGGTCGTGTGGTCAAGAAAGTCGCTTTGCCTTGTCTTGAGCTCTAGTAAGGCTATTTTGTTTGTGACTGTGTCGTGCGCCACCAAGTCAACTTCGGTGTAAAAACCCCAGTCGGTCTGTATACCCTTGCATCCCGATGTGCAGCGGTTATGGTACGTGTACCGACGTTTCGCGCCAGAGCGTCGATCGGGTGTGGGTATGCCAGCCACCTTTAACCCTGCGCATATAGGATTGAGGCATAAGGCTTCTAACTGCGTGAGGATAAGTTGGGACACGGGGCCCGCTTCGCTTTTGGTCATTTTGCCGTTAAAAACGTTCTTACATTCGGTGTCCACCGCAACCCCGATGCTGGTCGACATGCGCATCTGATTCCATAGCCTTTTGCACGCTTCTAAACTGGGAGCTTTGTTACACATGAATATCCTGAACATTCTTTTTCGAATCTCCTGTGCCTTAGCTTCTGAGACGTTTAGCCTCTTAACGTATTCGACGACCCATTCCAATGTACTTTCGGGATTACTGTGCAAGTCTTTCATCACTCGTGCGAACAGATCCATGTTTATCATATTATGATGACCGCGCTTTCTCTGCGCTTTCATAGAGTCCAGCGTTCTGGTGATGCCCTGCACTCTATACCATCGGTGGTCATTTATCGATTTCGCGTGGAGGCAACCTACTATGACCTTGAATTCAATCGCCACGTCTCCTAACATTATCGCACAGCTAGTGCTCGTGGTGAGGAAACTGCCATTACACGCATTGTGGTGTACTAATAGTTGGTAAGTAGATCGCAACGTGTGCTTGACACACCTCTCTTGGTTTTTCTAAGATGAACCGCAAAAGGATTTCCCCTATGGGCTTAAAGTCACTTGTGTCCAGCGGCAAAGATATGGTCTCCGGGAAGCTGTCGTCCGTGTCAGGCGCGACACTAGCGGCGAGATTCAAAGGGAACCTCGGGAGCTCGATAGCTGTGATAACCTCTCTCATTGTGGGTTTCCTGACCATACCTAACAATGTCACGTATTTCATCGACAACAAACATTCTACGTGGGTTGCCTCAGATGCCCATGGAGAAAAGGACTACAACTACGCTTACGTTCACGCTGGGATAGGCATGACCGTGCTAGGGTGTCTGGCCATGGTTGTTAGCATAGTACTCAGTTACTTTGCGGCAAAGAGCAAGCACAAGGTGGACGTCTCGGCCGGGGCCACCCGCGACACCACACGGAGCACCAGGACCGTGTACGCGTGCTTGGTGATGATGAACCTGGAACTGTTCATGGCTGTGATCGCAGGCTGCATGGAATTTCTGTATCGCCCGTTGACCGGCGACAAATACAGATTGCATGCCGTCGAATGCGCGATCGCGGTGTTCAACATCATCACGTACGCGATGTACGTGGTCACCATGATACTGACATCGACCATATTACGGGGCAAACACGAAAAAGAACACAGTGACTCAGGACAACTGGACTTTACGGATGTCGTGACCAACACAGCCATAACCAGAGACTACATGACCAGAGCTTCGAACATGTACCATTCGCAGCCCGGTTACATGATGTAGCAGTACAATTCATGTGTCTTGTCGACCTTTGGGATTCTAATATGCATGTGTATAGCAAAGTGATGTTTTGTGCAAAGCCAATAAAAACAAATCACATTTTTCAGGGGTACTGGGACCTTTATTGTTTCTTTATCATTCATGTGTGCATGTAACACAGAACAAGGCTGCGCTCCTTTCGAATCAGCAGCATACGTTGATACACTGATACAGTACATGAAAGCTCTTTTCCTTTGAGAACGGGGAGAGACGGCATGAAGTTAAGACACAAGTGAAGAGAAAGAATGAGTGGTCAGTGGCTTGTAAAAGCGTAAGCTGTAGTCCAAACGTTAAAGCTGCCGGCGATCCGCACGTGTATTTCCTCTCAGTTGTATCGCAGGTCTGAAAACTTGTATGGGATACTGCAAGAAGAAGCATAAATGTTATTAGACATGGGGTGCAAGACTACAATGACTTGTATATTTCATATTAAGCTCAGGTACGTGAGAGCACCGCGTGTTTCGTTAACGCTACTACTAATTATACGCAAACTGTTTCAACACATCGCAGTGCGGTCGACGATCCCTATTCTACAGACTTCACATGGGTTGGTATAACAGCTTGTGTTTGAAAGGCAGGATTTTGACATCTCACGAGAGGAAATCGCTCGAATCCTACGTCTCAACGGTAGGAACCGATGACGGAGAGATGATAAAAGCCAAGGGAACCGTTGTTAAAAGGCCAATGGATTTGAAGTTGACACATTATCATCACACCAATGCCTTGTTAGCCCTCATGTCCTGTTATATCGACTCTGGATGTCAAACTAACATTAGTTATCCGTCGCGAGAGGTTCGGTGTAACAGCCTCGAATGACACAAGACCAAATGCAGACGGAGCCTTCCTTGTGATTCAAAAGCAAATGAAAAAAAACTGGACTTGCCAACCCTCCGAGGTTATAAGGCTGAGAATATTATTAGGTATGAATTCGCGTATTTTAAGGTGATTTTGTGACATTAATAGGTAACATGTGAAGTTGTATGACATTTTCATATTTGGTGACACATTGTAAATCGCTTTGTCTTTTGTCTGACATTAAAGATTGCAAATAATAAAAGATATTACTTGAACTGCGGTGGAGTTTGTGTCTTTTTTTTTGTTTTCTGCTTTTTCTGTTACACCTAATTTTCTAAATTTGACCCGTGCAGGGCCACGCTTTTAGATATACTCAGCATTTGCTGTTAGTGTGGCAGTACTGTTAGGTTTGACAGTTTGTTACAGGAGGAATCAAGTGTGTGGTTTTACAGAAGTAACGATATCTGTTTCCTGTACGAGCGATAGAGAGACGATGCCTACAACGCGAAGTCGCGCTCTATGCGGGTCAACAGGTAGCCAAGAGGAACTGAGTCAGAGATGCGATCGCTCCCATATGCGGGTGATAACCAGCCTGAAATGTGAATTGTTAGAGCTGCAAAATACGCTCGAATTAGAGCGCAAACGACGATGTGAACTCGAAGCACGGGAGTCTGAGCTTGTGTTCGCCAAGCCCGATGACGTAAGTGGCGACGGTCACAGAGAGTTGTGCTTATCCGACCACCTGGCAACGGACCTTGAATTGTGTAAGAAAGAACTAGAGGCGACTAGACAAGTTTTAGATGAAGCGTGTGAAGAACGGGAAGCGCTTAGGGCGGAACTGTCCATGATGAAAAACACAACGGTTACACGACATAAGGATACCGAAAAGCAGACCGGTGAAACCGTGCCTCATTTGGACTGGGTAGGCAGACATTATCTAGCGGTGACTCTTCCCGAGGATCACATGTTCAAACCTGGAGAGTCCGTGACCCCGGCTGGAGTTTTGCACAAACTGTACGAGATAAGAGTGGGTAGTAGACTGGCCACCGGGTTCACAGTTCTGCTGGAAAATATAAACATAATGCTCTCTCACACGGACCCCCAGTGGTACGCGAAACACTTCGGTTTCCGCTCAGGAACCCGTACCCACGGGAACAACTACATGTCGGTGGATAGAATAGACACAGAAGAATTCGCGTGGCTGCTGTTTGAATATGGGGGGCACGCTCCGCTGATTGAGGTGTTAGCCGGCCTTCAGAACGTGTTAAGCAGCTCGGGCAAAGGCGGCGTGACAACTACGGCTCTGTGTACCTGCAAGTCCATGTACACCGCGTATGTCACCCTGTTCCGAGATACGGTGTCCAAGGCTTTCGAGCGATTCGAGCTCGTGCGTGAAAGGGCTTACAAGGTCCGCAAAGAGCAAGGTGTCGTGTTCATGTCTCTCACAGCAGGACTGTGTCACGATGTTGAAGCCCAATCCTCTTCCCAGGTTATCCGAAGTAGAGCTTTGCGGTCAGTGATCGAAGGCATAGAGGCTCCTTCTCATGTGAGCAGCCCCACTGTAGATACTGTAAAACACACAGATGATCCCTTTAAAGTAAACGAATCGCTTTCAGATTTTCTGAAACGGAGGGACCACGTGAATGACCATGGAAAAGCGGGGCCGGCCCCTAGGTTTAACAGTCAGCAAGCCCTCGCATATAAGGCCCAACGACAAAATGGGGCGCGGGTAGAAAAGCGAGTACTGTTCGATTTACCGTGGCCGCAATCAGACTAGGAAAAAAAAGAAATATGTCCAACCATCCTCCGGGTGATACGAGAGGGAAGCGGTCTAAAAAGAGGAAAAATGTCGAACTGGAGCAAGGAGACACAGACAAAAGACGTTTAGCCATGCTAGCGCTTTCTAGATATTGTCAGGAACAATGGGTCAAGACTATGATACGATTGCATATGTGTCGCGGGCGCACAATGAAATTGGCGTTGCTCAGCGGAGACGCCGGGTGCGGTAAATCGTACGCCATTTCACTGTTGATCGCTAAGTTAAACACGATGAACGTGAGCGTGGCCGTTAGCGCGTTGACCAACAAGGCAGCCGGAACCCTGGCTGAAATGTGTTCGCTTAAAGACGTGTACACTTTGCACAAGCTCATGGGGTTTAAAAAAGAACTCTTGGACCACAAGCTAACGCTGGATCAGTTCGTCGAGACGTACCGCGAACTATACTGGGTCACGCTGTCAAGGTTTAGGAAGTTGTACGAATCTGAGTTAACATCAGAACACGAAGGCCCGAGTAAACGACACTCGTGCCACACCATCAGCCCCGAATCTTGCGCCACGTGTAGTAAGATGTTTCAAAGGCTAAGGGTGACAACACGGTCCTCTCGACAGGCTCCTATGGAAGACGCCCCTGCGTTTCTAGGTGTGAATGTCATCGTGGTAGACGAATACGGCTTGATGACCGTGGACTTGTTGGAACGCATGTTACATTGCATGGAACTGTTTTACGGACCGGGAAGAGGGCCTTTGGTTATTTTCTCGGGCAGTGTTTCACAACTCCAACCGGTGGGTTCTTCTACCAGGATATGGGAAACAGAAAGGTTTGAAAAACTGTTATCGTGTCGCACACCACTATTTGTCAACAGACGACAGTTCGAGGACCCCGGTTACGCCGAGGCTGTGACCTACCTTCAATTCAACACCGTGACAGAACAATCTAAGCGAATATTTAGCAGCCAAGCAGGGGTTAGCGAATGCGACGTGATGAACCCCGCACACCACCCGGACAGGCTACGTATATTCCATCAGGACAAGCAGCAAAGGGATTATACGGCAGCGTACATTGCGCATTACACGAAGGATGTGCGTACCGGAGACACTTTTCTCAGTGTTACGCGCAACGGCGTTTCGCGTAACGGCCCGAACATGTGGTACGACGTTCTCAAACAAGCGGCCCAGGTGTTACCCAAACTGTTCTCAACACCGCCTTACCGACCCGGAGTTCGTCCCACGGACAGGGATTATCTCACCGTGGATCGGTTGTGGGTCGGCTGTAGAGTGAGGCTGATCTGGCACATGGATTCCAACGGGATACAAATCGCAAGTGGCCGAAAACCCAGAGACAGGCCGGGCTTGTCTTTACTTTCCGCCAAGGAGTCCCTGGAACATACGAGCGACGCGAAAGTCAGGGACACGGAGGGTGTGATAGTAGACATTAAGTTTAAAGCGAGTCAGGGATTCAACGAGTTTCACGTAAGGGGAACCCAGAGCGGGACGACCTATAGAGTGAGTCCCTCAAAATGGAACTGTCATAATTGGGTAGTAGCCACCCACCCGCTGGCCTGTCTGCTGGCCATGAACACCTACGACTGTCAAGGTTGCACGGTTTACGGTCAGGTGCTGTACCACCCACCTAAGCACTTCGCCAGCTCGCCCATTAAACCCTCGGTGTATGTGGTATTGACTAGAGTGGTTAATCGAGAAAACCTGCGGATGACAAACTGTAACTTTGCTAACAAAGTGGGACATGTGGCTTTCTACGAAGATAAGCTGGTGGCGTATCGCAAGCGAGTGGAGATGAACTACTCTTGACGAGGTGCTTGTCTATCAAAACCGTAAACCTTGAGGGCTGCTACCAATCTCAACTGAGATATTCACAAGGAAATCGTTAGAATGACTAGAGAATGGCACAGACTGACATTAGAACAGTTGATACTCACGACATGCTGCGCTTCGCAGTTCGACAGCGCCTGTGCTACTGAAAGGCGGGCTGCGACATTGGATTTTCTGAGCATGGTCGCAATGCCACCAAAACCATCGATGCAAGATGACCTAAAGTCGTACATTGTTCTTCGTTGGTGCCCTTGGTATTCACGCTCATTCGGCGCGTTGTCTGACTGTGACATGAATGCACTCGTGGTACGATTGCTCAGATCGTTGGACTGTAGCGCGAGCATAGTGGCGCTCGAACTACTTACTGCGGCGTTGCTCGTATTAACCCGTCCTAACGTTACACGGCGACCCAGCTGCCGGGATCGAAATCTTGCAAAGAGAGTGCTCTTCGAGAATTGAACTTGACGGGACTTTGACCTGGGACCATGTCGTCCACGCGCGTGCATCGACCTATACGCGCCTACACACGCGGACTCCACGATCGGAAACCTGGAAACAGGGAGATTCCTTTCGGTTGTTACAAATACGATTCCACCAAGAACGACTTACCGGGAGGCCTTTTTCACTTTGTACGTGACGGAGATCTGTACGTGCCCACGCTACACGGACTGACCGCAGAGTACATCCGAACCTTGAAGGATGTGGCCGTATGCTCGGCTAACAGCTCGATGGTGAGCAGACCGTTTCTCAACGCGCCCCATATGTACGAGGTGGAGCTCATCAACACGGGACACGAGCCGTTGAAGCAAGGCGATAGGTTTGCCGTTCAGCTACCAAGTAAACACGATATAGCCGCTCAGCTGGAAGCTCCGTTGGATCCGGGATACGACCTACACGTCAACAAGGCTGTGTGGGGAGGATTCCTGGCTACCAGACGGGTTAACACAGAAACAGGTGGGGACTCCGTAGAAGAGGTGCTACAGGCTATAAAGGAGGACGAAGCTTTCAACGTGTTCGACCTGGTTTCGCCTTACACTCCGCACAGTATATTATCGATGCTTACGCTGGTCGCCAACGGAGGCGGTTATCACGCTGTGTCCGAGGCGTCGCGTGCAAGCGCAGCAGACGCGGTGAACGGGGAGTTCAATTCACCGAACATACAAGTGGTTATGGCGGACGGTGATGTCAAATGCTTCTTGAGAACTGTAATACAACATGCTTTGACCATAGTAGAAAGCGTCCAGGGGTTCGCGTCCGGACAAGTCATCAGAGCGTGTAAAGGGTACACCACTAGTCCTATTTACACGGGCGACAGATTCTGTGCTCAGCTAAACACGAACCGGTGGCTTTCATGAATATCATGGCCATGTGTGAGATTCTGTACAAATTGCGACAACGAAAAATAAATGACATGACAACACAAACTTTGTCTACTCGTGTTTTATTGCTGTTTCACGTAATGACATTACTCATTGGTTTTTATGTACATCTGGGATTGCTTGTATTTTTTCACAGGTTTTTGGTGATAGGGATGCTGGTGGTAACGATGATGCTGATCGGGGTTTAGGGGTTTACGTCTGTGATCGTCGTGTATCTTCTTCTTTTTCTTTAACGCCAGCGATTCCAGCGAATGCCAATATTCTGCAGACCTCTGCATGCGTTCATCGGATGTTGCGGGAGGAGACGTTGAATGGGCGTTAAAGTCGGACCTCTCCACGTAGTCCTCTGGTTCCAAGCGGCAATCTTTTTGATGCGAGCGGTCCGTCGCAACTTGAACGTCTCCTACCGTTTCGCTGTTGCGTACATTTGATTTCGAGGCTTGTTCGCCCTTGGACTGTAACACTTGTAACCACCATGGTAGAACCGGGCATTTAGCGTCGCCATTCGAGCTCACAGTCTGGTCATCCTTAGAGTATAACACTCGCAAGTGCCACGGTAGAAATGGGTGTTTGGCGTCTCCATTCAAGCTCGCAGTCTGGTCGTCCTTAGAGTATAACACTTGTAGGTGCCACGGTGGTGCTGAGACTTTCTCGTGTGCCGATCTTTTCGTACCGTACAGCCAATGCATATTAGGGCACATGAGACCCTTAGGGTTAGGGTCATCCACATCTGCGTGATCCGCATCATCAAGGTACCATGTGCTTGTCTGTATGTCGGCAATCATGGCATCGGTCGCTTCAGGGACTGAGGCTTATGTAAAAACAGCACTTAACGGACCACAGAGTGACATTCAACAATACAAGAGCGCACAGAGTAAATGTTATGGATTCGTAGACCAGCTTGCTTTTCGATGTTGAGAGCAGCGGTTTCCAAGTGCACATGTGTTCACCTTCAGCGTAGTATTATCTGAGTAAATCTAATTAGTCCCCAGTAAACTGCGATGGCTGGCACGCCGAAAAACAGTGGAGACGCATCTGTTACGGCAGAACGCGCCAGATGAGCTGTGTTGTAACACAGTAATAGGAGCGATAAAATGTACCAGAACACAGGAGCCTGGTTGTACTCGTCGAGATTTACAAAGGGTATCTCCTTCTGGTAGCGGAATGAGCCTCCGCTGTATCGCGCGCCAACACTGTTGCTGTGTAGCGCACGCTCCTCTCTACACAAGGCGAGGACCTCAGCCTTCCCCGTCGTAGCTATAGCGGAGTACTGAAGTTGCTTAATCGTCTCGCTCAGTTTCTTGAGTTCCAGGTGCACATACGACAGGAGCGATTTAGTTCCAGCCAAAATGAAAAATATCTTGTATCCGTTAAGCCATGTTTCGGACGTCGTTTCAGGTGTACCAGTTAATATCGTGTACGTCAAGTACACGCAGGAAAGGCTAATCAGAAACAATGTCAGTCCCGGTTTACGCTCCATGCAGTTTTTAATTCCGATTCGCTCTTCGCGTTACAGACTTTCCGAGTCGATGTACTGTGAACGAACTCATATGTGGCGAAATAACCTGATGAAGCCCACTGTGTTAATCCACAGGAAAACGGCGACCGTCCAGACATACAAGTAGGTGTAACACGACGAATCGGCCACCTGCGCAGCTCCTTCTCCTTGACAGGTCCTTCGATACGCCCATGTGCACACGTACATCAGCATCAATTGCGAGCAGAGTAACAGCGAAGACGCGAGCGACACACCGAAATTGGGATGAAGCCGAGATTTGCTCTGGTCGTACTCACTTCGTCTCGCGGCACTCATGCTACCGATGCACATACCCCAGACCAGGGTTGCGCATACCGACAGCGACCAGATCGCACCTGTCGTGCTCAGCAAACTCCGGTCGCACAAATGTAACACGTGGGCGAGTATGGTCGCGAGAATGATACTCGTCGAAGCCAGTCTTAACAGTATGTACAGCTTCAGCTTCCAACGGCAGACCTGCTCGTATGTCCCGTTGATCCAACACACCACGGGAGGAAGGTACAACGGGTGAACGTTCGACGTGGTCATGTTTTTATTCAGCATCACGGACAGAATCAACTCCTGGTCGGGTAAATGCGCTCTTGGTAGCATGATTGTTTATTCTCGAAAGTATTCTTTATTCTCAGAATACATTTGATGTCGCGCATGTGAGGGTTAGTACACGCAACAATCATTAGCCACGGTCAACAGGTCGCCGTCAACATCCTAGCGGAATCTCCCGTGTTACCGGATAACATTTTATTGCCGGATAGAGACACCGTGTCGTCGGCTATGGCGATCATCGTCTGGAACGTGACGTGGTCGTAATAGCGCCAATGCCAGAATCCGTTACATCGAAAGGTGTTTCCGTGTTCGGTCCCAATATGCACGTAGTAGCACTTTCCGCTGTTTCCGAGATGATCGTAGAGCAGCTCGTCCTCGTCCAAAGCCCACACCAAAGTCAGAGTGACACCCCCGTGTTCTCGTAGAACAGTGTCTTTGCCCAGGGAACTCGATTTGGCCACCAGATACAATTTCACGACAGAGGTAACTTCCATATAGCGTGGCACAGTGGTAGCCTGAACCTCGCCCGTGTTACACATGTCGCCCAACACAGATCCGATCGAGCCTACGAGTTGGAGCACATCTTTCACCAAGTGCGGTTTAGATACAATGCAATGTATCGCGAACCAAAGGTGTTCACCCGTGACAGGCACGTTCTTGTACGCCAATTCCGTGACGTTACGCATCACGGCCTCTCTACGGACTTGAAGCGACTGAGTCGAGAGAGACGAGTCGTTACATTTGATCATTTCGTGGAAACGAACCAAAGACTTGTTCCATTCCGACACCAACAAGTGTATAGGAATAGAAGGAATGTACAACTCTTCTATGCCGGCGTATGCGCTTATCACCTTTTTCGCTGTCATGGTACTGGGATTGGCGATGTTAGCGTTGTAAAGGTCTACGATAGCACAATACTGCCCGCACTCCGGTGTCGCTGGCATGAACCTGACACAGACATCTCCGACCCTAGGGTCCGAAGAAGACACGGTGTCCATAAGCTGAGACGGCACGTGTCTGAAATGAAGTGGTCCCAGAGCCAAGTTGTTACGTTCACCGTGCAAACTTACACGCGAAGATATCACATCTTCAGGCTGGTAGTCAAGCGGAAACCTATGCGAACTAGTTGCAGAGGAGCAAATGACGCGTGTAGAATTCAATAGGAAACACAGTGAGTTTTCATGACACTCCATTTCTGTATGTATTTTTTGTTGTTGTTAACAACCAAATGTATGCAAGCACAAAATACTCTTTGGCGAAATGTGTAAACAGTACAGATATGTATGCATGTATGTACGTATGTATGTATGTATGTATGTATGTATGTGTTATCACTTGACAAGATGCCTGAAACACTGAGGAATACTGCAATAAAGAAAAACATCACAAATGGATAACTGTGTTTGTAATTTATTTTTATTTCTTTTTAATGCAACATATGAATCAACACACATTCAGTCTTTTGTGACAACGGCTGCTATGAAATCCGACACCGAGTCTCTAACAGGCCTTTTGGTCTCAGCTTGTTTAGCACTACCGTAACCGGCCTGTTGCTTCATGTTACTGACAAGAGACGGCTCGGGGATCGAGGTTGTCGCCTCGCTGTTTTCAGCTTCCATGTCAGAGGTCTGATTCTCAGTGTTGAGAACCTGCTTTGGCTTTTCGTCTCGTCTGGAGAGTTCCTCAGTCAGTTCCCTGAGTTCACGAAGCTCACGCGTCAGGGTCGCTATGTTGTTCTCGTTTGAAACAGAGCCTCGATCCCGAGTGACTCGTTTGTAGGGTGTACCCATTGCCAGAGTGTGTAGCGTCTCACATCGGTCACCCTGCGGCTCGAGAGTCACTGGTTGAGGTGGTTGTTGTTGTTGTTGTTGTTGTTCCTTGATGGCGTCCCTTATGCTTGCTTTGATGGACTCTAACATCCTATCGTGCTCTTTTTGCAACGCAGCCTGCTTTTCGTCTTGTTCTTTGTTGTACGCCAGGGCGATCTTCCTTCTCTGTTCCTGAGTCAAATTATCATAATCCAACTGGCTGTCACCGTAACCGCTGTAGGAAGACGTAGGGTGTACGCCATTAAACCCTGTGTGTCCGTATCTTTGGTGATGAGATGGGTCATTTGGTTGGCGTTGCGTCTGCCACTGATACATCATCGGGCTGGGTTGCAAGTGATTCAACGTGCACAGCGGGGTCTGTTGAATATCTTGCTGCTGGGGCTGCTGTTTTTGCAGGAGCTTGAGTATCTCGTCCACCTGAGCTTGAGTCACGGACATGTTGGTATCGGCAGACACGATGGACGTGTGTTCCCGATCCCGGTTGACTCGCTCGTCGTCGGTCGTATTGTCTCCTGCGCAGAGTCTGGTTTCGGTACCGGTTCGTCTGCTGAATTCTCTGGCCCCTTGTAAAGTGAATAGTGCGTCTTCGTCCGGGCCCTTTAGTAAACGAGTAAATAGGTTGTTCTGAACCTTCACGGCCTCTAACATGTCTTTCAGGATGCGTATTTCAGTCATCTGATCAGTGAGCATCTTACGGAGAGACTGTACGTCTTGTACCGCATCTTCATGTGGCGGCACAAAAGAACTTTCGGAGGCGACACACTCAGTCGCTGGTTCACTAGCACCAGCGTCCGGGGTTTCGCCAGGTCCTGGTTTCTCACCAGCTTCGAGAATGGAATCTTTCACGATAGAAAAGCCCATTCTCATCATGGTTGAGGATAAGTCTTTCCTCGATACCACTACGCAAAAGCAACCCGGTCTCATAGGCCACGAGACCAAACTGCACTCTTCTACGATAGGACCTTTCGCGTTATCCCCAACCGTACCCAGGCTAAACCCCATGCCGGTCTCCGGCTGCACGACGCCGATGGCGTATTCCGTGTCGGTCCTTGCCACGCAACAGTACAAAAACGTTTTGTTCGTCGATCGGCTGTGTACGTGCCAGTAACATTTGACTGTTCCGATTTCATTCTCCGTCTTATGCATGAACAGAGCCTTTCCTGGCTGGGGGTGACAAGCTCCGGAAAAAGACAGTTCATTTTTCACCATATATTCTCGTCTAGAATCCGGGTATACCTCGTCAGCAGCTACTCCGTACACGCTGCACATGCCCACGACGAACGTGTCGACGTCCGACGAACTCATATGCTCCAGCGCGTTTCTGTATTGCGAGTCTTGGGTGCCGTAACACTCCTTGCAGAATATTGGCACGAAGAGAGATTGATCGTACCGCACGGGTCCGTCCGGGTATTCTTCCGGAGTGGCATAGTCCACAAGGGTCATAGTAGACAGATCCACAACAGCTCTCACTGTGTCGTCCTTGCGAACTTTGACGTGTGCCCATCGTTCCTTTGTTCCGAAAACAGGACCTAGTCCCGATTCGCAATCGGTGAGAAGAGCTTTCTGGTCCGTCATGGACACGGGAGACGCAGCGGTGTAGCTTTATGGCTATGTCGGAGTGCGAGTGGCGGCGTTAAATTTGTTGCGCTTTTGTGTTAAAAGTCAGGTTATCGCCCCAGACGAATTCGTCGTCGAAGGCCAGTAATGGCGCAAGCGCGACGCTCGATATGTGCCTCACGTCCGCAATCGTGCAGTACGGGGGAGTTCCAGTTACGGGAATGACACTGTGGTCCACAGTCCACCCTTGAGTGTCTGTGAGTTCCGCGATCAGCTCTGCTAACTTAGCGGCCTCGGACACCTTTACTTTGAACAGCCCCCGCAAATACTCGCCGGTGCAAAAGAAACTCCGGTGTCTATCTCGTGCCCCTCGAACGGATTGAGCTTTGCACCATTTACAATGCTCGCTATTCACTATGGTTATAACGTTGTCGTCAGCCGAATTGCGAAGCAAGCAAACGTCACCTTTCCAAAGCCGGCAACAAACCGAGAGCAGTCCTCCTGACACCGTCGCCCTGTCGCACTCTATGTGTCCGGTTACGCTGAGATCCGCGTTCTGCAATGAGCGACTCTCTGAACTGCGATCGATCGGCTCAGTCGCCCGTGGCCGACCGGGCATCCTCTTCTGATTACAGGCAGCCCACAGCATCAACAGCAACACGATCCGCGGTACAATCCATTGCGAGACCCTCTTTTAGTAGATCTAAGTCGCCCGTACACCAGAACGTTCGACGATCCAGTCAAACCGGTTCCAGGGAATCCTCTGGCAATCCTGGTTACTCAGCCACTATGGCTTCTGACCCCGTGTTCAGCATGTTCCCAGAACCGTCCAACCTAACCGACAACGAGTGTCACGAAAACACAGACATGGACCGCTTCGTACAGAAACAGTATCCGATGCTGTATGCAAAATTAAACGCCCAGCACCAACCCCAAATCGCAGCCGTGGAGCTCTGTCCACCCAACGACTGTCGCTTGTGTAAGCTGGATAACAGGACCACAGACGCGATCAAGGTACTGAAACCCTTTGAAGTAAGATCGTTTTTGGTGTCGCGTGGACACGAGTTCACGGAAGAAGAGGTCAACATCCATCTAGGCCACACCGTATCGTCGGAGGAAAATGTGATCGGGGTATTGCAAAATATGTCGATAGACCTCATCGGTCGCTCGTACGTGTTGGCGAACCGCGCCTCGCTGCACATCATGAATCGTGTCACAACGCATATCGGCCAAACGTACATGGTGCCGGACCAAGACGTAGCCAAGATTCACAACGACGCCATCAAACAGTTTATAGGGCTCACGTCTACATGTCAGACATTACTGAAGCACAGGCTGGCAGAGTCAAACGACAGAGCGTTGCATCCTTTGTTGTGAGAAAGGTGTGTGGGATAACGACATACTATAATAACCTGCTTGTTGGTGTCTTAACCGCTGTAAGATCTATATGCATGTTAACATGATTAAATGGGGATTATACTTTATATGGCTACCTTTGCTAACGTGCAGCCCTGTTGGACGCGACAATAACAGAAGAAACTCCGAGCCGTACGGTTACGCTCCGTACGTGTGGATATCCGTTTCACAGTGTAACTTGCACACTGGCTGGTGTCAAGGTAAAAGCAAGGGCAGCTTCGCTCTGACAGTCGACATTCAAGGTGACCATGCAACCGATGGCACGTGCACACATTATTGCCCTGGCGAAATCTACGCCTACTGGAGACCCTCTAAGACCTCTGCCGGCGATCTGAGTAAATACGAAGAGGAGCGTGTGATGTTAGGTGCATACGTGTTTAGGTTAGACAAAAGCTCCTGCAGAGAAGTGCCGGGCAAGTTTCCGTGTTCGGATCGAGTGGTATCGACGATTCCAATCAACAAGATATCCGTAATGCTCCACGCCAGTCCGAGAAATAAAGAGTACTATTTTGGCGATGATCCTATGGCTCAGTGTGATCCGGATCCGCAGTGTGCAGCCTATAAACTATTGAGGAGGACTCTGTACGCGAGTCCACAGAATAGGACCTGGCCTACAACGGACGAGGTGTTGAACATCAGAAATTCACCGTACGCGTGTGTGCTCACATACGTAGGCCTAGGTGATAGCGAATCCATTAGTTTGTGTTACACTCAACTGGGCGACAACTGCTTTGGGTCCGAAGGCAACAATTTCTGCATAAGTCAGTCCGACACCAGTACCCTGGGTATCACCAACGCAGACGGAGACGCTTCGGCTCCTATCGCCATATGCGAAGTTTCAAGTTCCTCCGAGATGCAACACAGAGACCGCTTGTCTCGACCCACGGCCAGAGAAATCGGAGCTTTCATCTCGCCGTCTTTGTGCGATGCTACCGTACTACCCGTCGACAAAGCCGTGTACAATTCGAGTCACGTATCCCTCGACTTGGACATGGAAAAATTCCATATCGTAAGTGAGCTGGGGCACGTTATCATGAGGGTATCGCTGGACGAATGTTTGGTCCCTATTTCCTACAGGCAGGCAGGGTACAGTTCAATGATACAGAACATAGCAGAGGCTCTGTATAAAACGATGATAGCCACTTACTCAACCGCGATTATGCTAGATGCTAGTGACTGGGGTGCGACGGTGTGCTCGCAGAGCGAACGCAGCGACGTGGCAAAAGTCGCTAACGATTTGGCTTCAGCTCTCGTTAAGTTAAGGGTCGTCAAGTTATTCCTACGACTGCCGAGGTTCAGGAAACTGTTGGACTCGATAGATTTCTCAACTCTAGGGCTGTTCCAGTCATTTGTGACACCTAAGGGAGCGGTTGACATGAAGGAGCCTGAATTGTCAAATTGTCAAAACATGTGGATACAACGAGACAATTCAACTAAGGGTCTCATGCCGTACTTATTGACTCTCATGAGGCGAGGTGTGAAAGCTAACAAGTTGATTGTAACTTTGTCACTCACGGGTGGAGTGATGATTACACCATTGGAGTCCAGGACTGCGGGCTTCGAGCCCATCGTAACTGAGCTCTCGTTGGCGGATATGGAAACAAACACCGTGTTAAAATGCGAGGACGACCTGAACACCAAATGTTGCTCTGGAGCAATTACGACGATATGGACCAGGGACACGATGGTGAACGTTACGTTCACCTCCACGTCCTTTGAAACCCTGAAAAGATACCCCGAGATGATAGCGGTGGCATTTGGTATAAACCAGTTTGTCATTTCCCCCGTGGATTCGGACTTCAAGCAGAACGTTCGCGCTGACACCCCTGCCATAATGGGTATAACATCGGCAGTGCACAGACTTAGAGACTGGCGAAGACAACAAGCTGCCGCCGGGATTTCGAGCGATACCAGGGTCAGCGGTGCGAGATATAGACGATCCGTAGACTCCGGCGTCGGAAAACCGCAAGACCTCGAAGCGATCGCGACTGAAGGCGAATACAAAGATCCCGCCTCGGGATGGAAAAATTGCCTGGATCCGCAATACAACATCGGGCTCAGCAATAGGATATTTTGCCCAGGACTGATAGCGATGCACGGTGCTTTGGGTGTGTTCAAAGAACCTCACAAGGAGCTGTACAGCACAAGCTACGATAAGGTATACGTCGTAGACTTGTATAAGTTGGAGTCATGCACGCCCGGAGAACCCTCCAAGCAAGCGGTCATATCCGATAGACCGCCTCAAACGGCAATCAACGTGCACACCCTTATACCCACGAGAGACAGCAATCACTACATGGTTGGCATACTAGACAACAACAAAGTTGTACAATACAAGCCTCCGGTAAACAAAGTGTGCAGCACATACAACAGTGGCGAGGCCAAACACAGCATGAACTTAGTGGCCGTGGACGATGGGTACGTCACAGACAAACCCGTTGTAGAGTCTGAGCACGGGGTGATAGTGAAGCCCGTGGAGGCGCTTTACTTTGTGTCGAACTTTACGCCCGGTATAGATTACATAAACCTAAATGTGCAGTGCATCGACTACGACGTGAGTGCTATGCAACCGTGCCTGATAGCGATATGTGGAGGAGACAGTAGCTGCAGAAGGGATTACGGCAGGCTGTGCAATTCCGCCCACGAGATAGTGAACGACGCACGCAGGGCCAGCGAACTCATGAGGGAAGGACTCGAAGAGCTCGCGCTACAGGAGAGGAAAGCTAAAATGTACGAAATACTCGACCCGGCGCTGCTTCCGTCGCTCGACGTACTCGAGCGAACTAAGGCTAGAAATAAACGTTTTGTAGCCTTTGCCACAGGTTCCGTTGCGCTGGGTATAGCCTGGCACACTTCTAATAGAGTAGATAAGTTAGAAGAGCAGCTCGATGATTTCAAGAACACCTTTGTTACGATCTCAAATAGAGTAGTAGAAGTCAGTAGGAAGCTGGACGAAAGGATATCCCTAGTGAACGGACGTATTGACGAACAGGAGAAAAAGATTCAGCGAAACACAGAGATCTTGAATAATAACTTTGCTATACTCAGAGACGCGATGATGCGAAACACAGAGGCTGTGTTGCGTGACACCAACACCAAGTTTTCTGTCATGGCAAGCTACCAGATGTGGTACGGGCAAATGCAAAGTGTCACCCATCAAATGATGCAGGCGGCGATGCACGTTAAGTTTATGGCAAGAGGGGTCGAAAACTGTCTCAGGGAAATTGCCTCTAAGCGTTCGGGTAGCTGCCCCAGTGGTATGTCTGTAATGCAGGAACACCCCGGCTTGTCGGAATTTCCAACCGTGGCCACGGCTCTGTACAAGGACAGGAAACTGTTCATAGTGCATTCCGTACCCGGCACAGTGGAGCAAACGGTCGTCAGAGGTATTATACCCATGCCGCAAATGAGCACGGACGGAATCCCCTGTTGGCCTGACTACAACGTTTGGCTCATCAATGGGAAATACTACCAGCCTTCCGAGTGTCACGGAAGGTACTGTCACGAACCCGAGCTTCACCACAGGTACCTGCGATGCCTTGACGATCCCAAGGATTGTAAGACTATCTGCGCGCCGTGTCATAGGGGCGTATGTTACCAGAAAAACAAAGTCACCTGGATGGAAGGTACCGCTACGGTCGAGATAGAATCCCCCCCTCTACGACCCTTTTCTCGACCGCATATATCAGATGGCCCGATGTCGTTCTCGGACCTGCTCAAGCAGGATATGCCGGGAACGCCAGAAATGGAATTAGTCAAATCTATAAACACCAGCATACAACTACCGAAAATCCAAGACAAACTGGAAAATATAACCAGAACCGTGGTAGAGTTCGACAAACGATACGAGGAGATATCTGCCAGTCGGGTGACATTCGGAGGATGGCTTTCTGGGTTTGCCAGCGACGCTGCCCTTTGGACTTCGGTTGCTATACTCATGGCGTGGTGCTCGGGTCTCTCGGCCGGAATATGTTACGTGTTATTCTGTGGCGGAGGTGGGGACGCGAGAGCACCGGCTCGATCGAGATTGTACGCAAATAGGAGAGCTAAGTTGTTATAAAAAGTAACTATCGTGATGTACAATTTCCTTTCTTGTATTGTAGTGTAAATTGATACCTGATGTCCCTATGATATTGTACAGTCTAAAAAAAAAGTCATGTTAGGAGAGATACATGAAAACCAACGACTGCGGGACGTACAGCTATACTCACTGGTGTGCTTCGATGGTTTTACAGATGTTTTACGTTTCATAATCATAGTCTTTCAATGTATTTTCTTGTAGTCTCTTCACGTGTCTTCATGTATGCTTTCTAATTAAATAAACTATATCTTGTGCAGAATATTACCCTGTGTGGGTTTTTTTTTAAATCAAACCGTATCTCTAAACACATCAAAACTCTTTATGTCACCTCCGCACAAAAAGGGTACTGGGAGTTTTCCGGGAAACTGACTGTCTCTGGTGTGCACATATTGGACTTCTTTAAGCCCATAGGGTTTGAAGAAAGATAAGTGATACTTCGTGGACCGTGTACACCGAGTGACAATCAAAACGGTGTTGTTGACAACAAAAAACACACAACAAACACATCAGATACATAAAGCGTGTCTTTATTATGCTCACATGATAATAACATACAACACACAAAAGCGCTATGATCTAGGGTTACCAATCAGAAGTTTAGTTTACCAGTGACATAAACCGTAGTTTCATAGACAAAGACTCTTTTATGTCACTACACATAGTCCTATGCCAGCTGAGGGAAGTGAACGCTCCACATGTGTGTCCGCATACGACACAGCGAAAGCGGCCGTTGATTTCAACGTAACCGAAGTAGCTGTTCGTGAGGGCCTCGGGAAATGCCACGTATCCTTTCCTGTATCGCTCGTATCCTACAATGAGGCGTACGTTCTCACGTTTTTCTCTGAATCTCTGCTCGATGTAAGAGCAACTTGCTTTGTTGTTGTTGTACACATGGTAAATGTGTTCACCTAACAGTGTGTCATTGTCCACAAACCGGCGCACTCCTAGGCCGCATGCGGCACATTGATGTTCGTCGATGGTGCCCAGTATGTGATGCATATTAGCGGGATCTCTCCTGAAGCCACACTCGACCCATAGCTGAAACGACGGGTTGCGTTCTAGGCTCCCTGCTCTCGAACGTGAATTGTAGAACAAAGGACTGTCGTTGCTGGATACTAAACTGAGATCTCGGACCTTCAAGGCGATGACCTGGGCCATAGCAGCACAATTGATGTAATGTCCTTCGCTGTCTTGAGCCGAACACACCACGCAGTGCCTGTGTCTCGAAATTGTGGTGTAGCCGTCCTTCGCGGACAGGACGTACTCCGGTAACGCCATGAGGCCTTTGTAAAATCGTATCTTTCCGTGCAAGACAATGAGGTCTCTTGTGCGATCTTTGAATTTGGCTTTAACGTATCTGCAACGTGCCGAACCCTTCCATATGTGTTCCTCTAAATTGGCAGCGCCTTTTTTGTATCCGCTGAGAACAACGTTGCAATCGTTGCATCTGTACATGTCGTAGGTCTGCGGTATTGGCGTCATTATCGCTGGATCGTCCAGTATCTGTTGTTCCGAAGGGTCGTAATGCCACTCGGTGTAAAGCCGCTGGCCCTCCGAGCGTGCGACAGCAGGCTGTGGCCGTATCGTATGAACTTCAGGTGTCTGGTTCGTGGAGGCGAAACACGTACCTGTTTGTTCACGAAAACGTTTCTGGAAGATCTCCTGACTTGTCAATCCATGTTCATTGGCGCGGATTTCGAATGTGTGTGGTGTACTGAAGAGTTCAATCACCCTGAAGGGTTCCGTTGTCTGATGTGATAGGTTTGCGTCAACTTCTTGGTTCGCGTGGACTTCTTGTTCAAGCTGGTGAACAGTTGAAATCGACAGCATATCTTGGGTCTGAGCGTAGACCGCGTTGCTTGAAAATACAGACATTGTCTACTTTTGTTACGATGAGTTGGACCTACGTGACAACAGAATGTGCGCAACGTCTCAGCTCAATCGACTGTCTAAAATTAAAAAAAAAAAACACACACACACACAAAAATTTACTATTTACAGATAATTTCCCAACAGTACTATTACGCTCGATTCCAATCAGAGTACATCACGCATCCCAACTGAGGCTAAAGCTCCCTACTGGCAATAAAACGCTCGCCCAACATTAAATATTCTGACCAAGGCGTCTCTAGCGTATACACAGCATCTTAAATTAGATTGGTTGTTCATTTCTCATTTTCAAAGTTTCAGTTGTCTCAGCGCTGCTCCTGTGAGATCATGACTGAGTGCCCGGAACCTCTAAAGACGTACAATTGTTCAGTTTACTTAACTGAAGTGTTTGAGCCAGGGACGTTGTGTACTAGGGTGTTTGACAATCTAACAATAGATGGTGAGCTGCGATACTTCATCCACCCTAACCTTAAGAAACTGGAGGCATACCCTTGCACGCCCCACGATAATGAAACGTCGTCACCCACTGACATCGTGGTATCTACTTTGGATGGGAGTGTGCGTTTTGGAGATGGGGACCACATTACACCAAAAGGCAATGTCATGGTATTGCAGGACCCGGACTCATTGGCTGACACCGTACCTGCTCGGAACGGTCTGTATGTGCATCGTGACAAGGACGCATGCTACTGCGTTGTGTACACAGCCGGTGAAGATCCCGATGTCCATTACCATGGGACATGTGTAGTGGCGTCTAATTTCATAGAGCCAAATGACCCTGAAGAGATAAGCGATGAACCCCAAGCGTTGGATAGACCGGGCTGTGTGAAAATCGAACCTGAGAACGGAGCTGTACGGAATATACACGTGAAAGGCTCCATGTTTGTGGATTATTACATGCGCTCAAACGTGGTCAACGAAAGAGCCCCTGATAAGACTTGGTTTGTAATCGACTGCAATAGGGAACAATGGTTTCAACCTCCCGATGGTGTGAAGAACACTAAACGACCAGATGGCTCGGGGCAACCTGAACCTGGGGACTTGGTGATATCTAAAGGCAATGCTTCCGTGTTGCTGACTGCCAGAGGCGGGGTTCACGCCAAAGGGCCGGTGTGGGTGTTGGTGGGCAACCGCAGCGGCGATGTGTCTACCAGATTCAAATCAGTTGTTGTTTTAACCTAACTGAACAGAGTGTTGACTTTTGTCATACTTGTATGTTATGCTCTGCAACTGTCATGACAAACAATAAATTTGTATTTAAAAATCCATCTGGGGTGGACTGTGAGATAATTTACTCTGTGAAAATATGAATCATATGGGTGAAAGTGGTTACAGGAGTTAATCACTTTGTGTGAAAACACAAATGATATACAAACTACAACGATCACTGACAAAATAATATCAACTACATTCACTAAGAAAAGATATTGATAGAAAGAAGACATCACGTACTGGCAAAACGTTTCCCGAATAAGAGTTTTCCCGACGAAGAGAGTTTTCACAACCGAGAGTCCCGACCGAGAGTCCCGACCGGGAAAGTTTTCCGGACCGAGAGTCCCGACCGAGAGAGTTTTCCTGACCGAGAGTCCCGACCGGGAGAGTTTTCCTGACCGAGAAAGTTTTCCCGACCGAGAGTCCAAATGAGGAAGTTTTCAAACAGGCAGTGTGTTTCACAAACTCAGGCTGGTATTTTCAGATCAGCTGTCATTTTCATTGTTTCATTTTATCATGGGTATGTGAAATGTTGTGCCGTGGTTCATCTTACACAATGATGATTGCTAAGCCAGATATGAGTCCTGAATGCCACACAGGCATTTGTAGGAAATCATGGTCAACTTTTGTAACTGTATCGTTTTTAACATTGTAAAAGATGTAAAATGTAGATGAATGTGTTGAGAATAATAAAAAAAAACGAAATCCAAACTATAACTTTGACTTGACATTTATTTCTTTTGCATCACACAAAATCCATGCCATTTCACGTACATTACACAGAATCCATGAAAATGGAAAAGTTTTTCCGACCGAGAAAGTTTTCCGACCGAGAGTCCCGACCGAGAAAGTTTTCCCGACCGAGAGTCCCGACCGGGAAAGTTTTCCCGACCGAGAGAGTTTTCCCGACCGAGAGTCCCGACCGAGAGAGTTTTCCCGACCGAGAGTCCCGACCGAGAGAGTTTTCCCGACCGAGAGTCCCGACCGAGAAAGTTTTCCCGACCGAAAGTCCCGACCGAGAGAGATTTCCCGACCGAGAGTCCCGACCGAGAAAGTTTTCCCGACCGAGAGTCCCGACTGAGAAAGTTTTCCCGACCGAGAGTCCCGACCGAGAGAGTTTTCCCGACCGAGAGAGTTTTCCCGACCGAGAGTCAAAATGAGGAAGTTTTCAAACAGGCAGTGTGTTTCACAAACTCAGGCTGGTATTTTCAGATCAGCTGTCATTTTCATTGTTTCATTTTATCATGGGTATGTGAAATGTTGTGCCGTGGTTCAATTTACACAATGATGATTGCTACGCCAGATATGAGTCCTTAACGCCACACAGGCATTTGTAGGAAATCATGGTCAACTTTTGTAACTGTATCGTTTTTAACATTGTAAAAGATGTAAAATGCAGATGAATGTGTTGAGAATAATAAAAAAAAAACGAAATCCAAACTATAACTTTGACTTGACATTTATTTCTTTTGCATCACACAAAATCCATGCCATTTCACGTACATTACACAGAATCCATGAAAATGGAAAAGTTTTTCCGACCGAAAAAGTTTTCCCGACCGAGAGTCCCGACCGAGAAAGTTTTCCCGACCGAGAGTCCCGACCGGGAAAGTTTTCCCGACCGAGAGTCCCGACCGAGAGAGTTTTCCCGACCGAGAGTCCCGACCGAGAGAGTTTTCCCGACCGAGAGTCCCGACCGAGAAAGTTTTCCCGACCGAGAGTCCCGACCGAGAGAGTTTTCCCGACCGAGAGTCCCGACCGAGAAAGTTTTCCCGACCGAGAGTCCCGACCGAGAGAGTTTTCCCGACCGAGAGTCCCGACCGAGAAAGTTTTCCCGACCGAGAGTCCCGACCGAGAGAGTTTTCCCGACCGAGAGTCCCGACCGAGAAAGTTTTACAGACCGAGAGTCCCGACCGAGAGAGTTTTCCCGACCGAGAGTCCCGACCGAGAGAGTTTTCCCGACCGAGAGTCCCGACCGAGAAAGTTTTCCCGACCGAGAGTCCCGACCGAGAAAGTTTTCCCGACCGAGAGAATTTTCCCGACCGAGAGTCAAAATGAGGAAGTTTTCAAACAGGCAGTGTGTTTCACAAACTCAGGCTGGTATTTTCAGATCAGCTGTCATTTTCATTGTTTCATTTTATCATGGGTATGTGAAATGTTGTGCCGTGGTTCATCTTACACAATGATGATTGCTAAGCCAGATATGAGTCCTGAACGCCACACAGGCATTTGTAGGAAATCATGGTCAACTTTTGTAACTGTATCGTTTTTAACATTGTAAAAGATGTAAAATGTAGATGAATGTGTTGAGAATAATAAAAAAAAACGAAATCCAAACTATAACTTTGACTTGACATTTATTTCTTTTGCATCACACAAAATCCATGCCATTTCACGTACATTACACAGAATCCATGAAAATGGAAAAGTTTTTCCGACCGAGAGAGTTTTCCCGACCGAGAGTCCCGACCGAGAGAGTTTTCCCGACCGAGAGTCCCGACCGAGAGAGTTTTCCCGACCGAGAGTCCCGACCGAGAGAGATTTCCCGACCGAGAGTCCCGACCGAGAGAGTTTTCCCGACCGAGAGTCCCGACCGAGACAGTTTTCCCGACTGAGAGTCCCGACCGAGAAAGTTTTCCCGACCGAGAGTCCCGACCGAGAGAGATTTCCCGACCGAGAGTCCCGACCGAGAGAGTTTTCCCGACCGAGAGTCCCGACCGAGAAAGTTTTCCCGACCGAGAGTCCCGACCGAGAGAGTTTTCCCGACCGAGAGTCCCGACCGAGAGAGTTTTCCCGACCGAGAGTCCCGACCGAGAAAGTTTTCCCGACCGAGAGTCCCGACCGAGAAAGTTTTCCCGACCGAGAGAGTTTTCCCGACCGAGAGTCAAAATGAGGAAGTTTTCAAACAGGCAGTGTGTTTCACAAACTCAGGCTGGTATTTTCAGATCAGCTGTCATTTTCATTGTTTCATTTTATCATGGGTATGTGAAATGTTGTGCCGTGGTTCATCTTACACAATGATGATTGCTAAGCCAGATATGAGTCCTGAACGCCACACAGGCATTTGTAGGAAATCATGGTCAACTTTTGTAACTGCATCGTTTTTAACATTGTAAAAGATGTGAAATGTAGATGAATGTGTTGAGAATAATAAAAAAAAACGAAATCCAAACTATAACTTTGACTTGACATTTATTTCTTTTGCATCACACAAAATCCATGCCATTTCACGTACATTACACAGAATCCATGAAAATGGAAAAGTTTTTCCGACCGAGAAAGTTTTCCCGACCGAGAGTCCCGACCGGGAAAGTTTTCCCGACCGAGAGTCCCGACCGAGAGAGTTTTCCCGACCGAGAGTCCCGACCGAGAGAGTTTTCCCGACCGAGAGTCCCGACCGAGAGAGTTTTCCCGACCGAGAGTCCCGACCGAGAAAGTTTTCCCGACCGAGAGTCCCGACCGAGAGAGTTTTCCCGACCGAGAGTCCCGACCGAGAAAGTTTTCCCGACCGAGAGTCCCGACCGAGAGAGTTTTCCCGACCGAGAGTCCCGACCGAGAAAGTTTTCCCGACCGAGAGTCCCGACCGAGAAAGTTTTCCCAACCGAGAGAGTTTTCCCGACCGAGAGTCCCGACCGAGAAAGTTTTCCCGACCGAGAGTCCCGACCGAGAGAGTTTTCCCGACCGAGAGTCCCGACCGAGAAAGTTTTCCCGACCGAGAGTCCCGACCGAGAGAGTTTTCCCGACCGAGAGTCCCGACCGAGAGAGTTTTCCCGACCGAGAGTCCCGACCGAGAAAGTTTTCCCGACCGAGAGAGTTTTCCCGACCGAGAGTCCCGACCGAGAAAGTTTTCCCGACCGAGAGTCCCGACCGAGAGAGATTTCCCGACCGAGAGTCCCGACCGAGAGAGTTTTCCCGACCGAGAGTCCCGACCGAGAAAGTTTTCCCGACCGAGAGTCCCGACCGAGAGAGTTTTCCCGACCGACAGTCCCGACCGAGAAAGTTTTCCCGACCGAGAGTCCCGACCGAGAAAGTTTTCCCGACCGAGAGAGTTTTCCCGACCGAGAGTCCCGACCGAGAAAGTTTTCCCGACCGAGAGTCCCGACCGAGAGAGTTTTCCCGACCGAGAGTCCCGACCGAGAAAGTTTTCCCGACCGAGAGTCCCGACCGAGAAAGTTTTCCCGACCGAGAGAGTTTTCCCGACCGAGAGTCCCGACCGAGAAAGTTTTCCCGACCGAGAGTCCCGACCGAGAGAGTTTTCCCGACCGAGAGTCCCGACCGAGAAAGTTTTCCCGACCGAGAGTCCCGACCGAGAGAGTTTTCCCGACCGAGAGTCCCGACCGAGAAAGTTTTCCCGACCGAGAGTCCCGACCGAGAAAGTTTTCCCGACCGAGAGTCCCGACCGAGAAAGTTTTCCCGACCGAGAGAGTTTTCCCGACCGAGAGTCCCGACCGAGAAAGTTTTCCCGACCGAGAGTCCCGACCGAGAGAGTTTTCCCGACCGAGAGTCCCGACCGAGAAAGTTTTCCCGACCGAGAGTCCCGACCGAGAGAGTTTTCCCGACCGAGAGTCCCGACCGAGAGAGTATTCCCGACCGAGAGTCCCGACCGAGAAAGTTTTCCCGACCGAGAGTCAAAATGAGGAAGTTTTCAAACAGGCAGTGTGTTTCACAAACTCAGGCTGGTATTTTCAGATCAGCTGTCATTTTCATTGTTTCATTTTATCATGGGTATGTGAAATGTTGTGCCGTGGTTCATCTTACACAATGATGATTGCTAAACCAGATATGAGTCCTGAACGCCACACAGGCATTTGTAGGAAATCATGGTCAACTTTTGTAACTGTATCGTTTTTAACATTGTAAAAGATGTAAAATGTAGATGAATGTGTTGAGAATAATAAAAAAAAACGAAATCCAAACTATAACTTTGACTTGACATTTATTTCTTTTGCATCACACAAAATCCATGCCATTTCACGTACATTACACAGAATCCATGAAAATGGAAAAGTTTTTCCGACCGAGAAAGTTTTCCCGACCGAGAAAGTTTTCCCGACCGAGAGTCCCGACCGAGAGAGTTTTCCCGACCGAGAGTCCCGACCGAGAAAGTTTTCCCGACCGAGAGTCCCGACCGAGAGAGTTTTCCCGACCGAGAGTCCCGACCGAGAAAGTTTTCCCGACCGAGAGTCCCGACCGAGAAAGTTTTCCCGACCGAGAGTCCCGACCGAGAGAGTTTTCCCGACCGAGAGTCCCGACCGAGAAAGTTTTCCCGACCGAGAGTCCCGACCGAGAAAGTTTTCCCGACCGAGAGAGTTTTCCCGACCGAGAGTCCCGACCGAGAAAGTTTTCCCGACCGAGCGTCCCGACCGAGAGAGTTTTCCCGACCGAGAGTCCCGACCGAGAAAGTTTTCCCGACCGAGAGTCCCGACCGAGAGAGTTTTCCCGACCGAGAGTCCCGACCGAGAAAGTTTTCCCGACCGAGAGTCAAAATGAGGAAGTTTTCAAACAGGCAGTGTGTTTCACAAACTCAGGCTGGTATTTTCAGATCAGCTGTCATTTTCATTGTTTCATTTTATCATGGGTATGTGAAATGTTGTGACGTGGTTCATCTTACACAATGATGATTGCTAAGCCAGATATGAGTCCTGAACGCCACACAGGCATTTGTAGGAAATCATGGTCAACTTTTGTAACTGTATCGTTTTTAACATTGTAAAAGATGTAAAATGTAGATGAATGTGTTGAGAATAATAAAAAAAAACGAAATCCAAACTATAACTTTGACTTGACATTTATTTCTTTTGCATCACACAAAATCCATGCCATTTCACGTACATTACACAGAATCCATGAAAATGGAAAAGTTTTTCCGACCGAGAAAGTTTTCCCGACCGAGAAAGTTTTCCCGACCGAGAGTCCCGACCGAGAGAGTTTTCCCGACCGAGAGTCCCGACCGGGAAAGTTTTCCCGACCGAGAGTCCCGACCGAGAGAGTTTTCCCGACCGAGAGTCCCGACCGAGAAAGTTTTCCCGACCGAGAGTCCCGACCGAGAAAGTTTTCCCGACCGAGAGTCCCGACCGAGAGAGTTTTCCCGACCGAGAGTCCCGACCGAGAAAGTTTTCCCGACCGAGAGTCCCGACCGAGAAAGTTTTCCCGACCGAGAGTCCCGACCGAGAGAGTTTTCCCGACCGAGAGTCCCGACCGAGAAAGTTTTCCCGACCGAGAGTCCCGACCGAGAAAGTTTTCCCGACCGAGAGTCCCGACCGAGAGAGTTTTCCCGACCGAGAGTCCCGACCGAGAAAGTTTTCCCGACCGAGAGTCCCGACCGAGAAAGTTTTCCCGACCGAGAGAGTTTTCCCGACCGAGAGTCCCGACCGAGAAAGTTTTCCCGACCGAGAGTCCCGACCGAGAGAGTTTTCCCGACCGAGAGTCCCGACCGAGAAAGTTTTCCCGACCGAGAGTCCCGACCGAGAGAGTTTTCCCGACCGAGAGTCCCGACCGAGAAAGTTTTCCCGACCGAGAGTCAAAATGAGGAAGTTTTCAAACAGGCAGTGTGTTTCACAAACTCAGGCTGGTATTTTCAGATCAGCTGTCATTTTCATTGTTTCATTTTATCATGGGTATGTGAAATGTTGTGCCGTGGTTCATCTTACACAATGATGATTGCTAAGCCAGATATGAGTCCTGAACGCCACACAGGCATTTGTAGGAAATCATGGTCAACTTTTGTAACTGTATCGTTTTTAACATTGTAAAAGATGTAAAATGTAGATGAATGTGTTGAGAATAATAAAAAAAAACGAAATCCAAACTATAACTTTGACTTGACATTTATTTCTTTTGCATCACACAAAATCCATGCCATTTCACGTACATTACACAGAATCCATGAAAATGGAAAAGTTTTTCCGACCGAGAAAGTTTTCCCGACCGAGAGTCCCGACCGAGAGAGTTTTCCCGACCGAGAGTCCCGACCGAGAAAGTTTTCCCGACCGAGAGTCCCGACCGAGAGAGTTTTCCCGACCGAGAGTCCCGACCGAGAAAGTTTTCCCGACCGAGAGTCCCGACCGAGAGAGTTTTCCCGACCGAGAGTCCCGACCGAGAAAGTTTTCCCGACCGAGAGTCAAAATGAGGAAGTTTTCAAACAGGCAGTGTGTTTCACAAACTCAGGCTGGTATTTTCAGATCAGCTGTCATTTTCATTGTTTCATTTTATCATGGGTATGTGAAATGTTGTGCCGTGGTTCATCTTACACAATGATGATTGCTAAGCCAGATATGAGTCCTGAACGCCACACAGGCATTTGTAGGAAATCATGGTCAACTTTTGTAACTGTATCGTTTTTAACATTGTAAAAGATGTAAAAGGTAGATGAATGTGTTGAGAATAATAAAAAAAAACGAAATCCAAACTATAACTTTGACTTGACATTTATTTCTTTTGCATCACACAAAATCCATGCCATTTCACGTACATTACACAGAATCCATGAAAATGGAAAAGTTTTTCCGACCGAGAAAGTTTTCCCGACCGAGAGTCCCGACCGGGAAAGTTTTCCCGACCGAGAGTCCCGACCGAGAGAGTTTTCCCGACCGAGAGTCCCGACCGAGAAAGTTTTCCCGACCGAGAGTCCCGACCGAGAGAGTTTTCCCGACCGAGAGTCCCGACCGAGAGAGTTTTCCCGACCGAGAGTCCCGACCGAGAAAGTTTTCCCGACCGAGAGTCAAAATGAGGAAGTTTTCAAACAGGCAGTGTGTTTCACAAACTCAGGCTGGTATTTTCAGATCAGCTGTCATTTTCATTGTTTCATTTTATCATGGGTATGTGAAATGTTGTGACGTGGTTCATCTTACACAATGATGATTGCTAAGCCAGATATGAGTCCTGAACGCCACACAGGCATTTGTAGGAAATCATGGTCAACTTTTGTAACTGTATCGTTTTTAACATTGTAAAAGATGTAAAATGTAGATGAATGTGTTGAGAATAATAAAAAAAAACGAAATCCAAACTATAACTTTGACTTGACATTTATTTCTTTTGCATCACACAAAATCCATGCCATTTCACGTACATTACACAGAATCCATGAAAATGGAAAAGTTTTTCCGACCGAGAAAGTTTTCCCGACCGAGAAAGTTTTCCCGACCGAGAGTCCCGACCGAGAGAGTTTTCCCGACCGAGAGTCCCGACCGAGAAAGTTTTCCCGACCGAGAGTCCCGACCGAGAGAGTTTTCCCGACCGAGAGTCCCGACCGAGAAAGTTTTCCCGACCGAGAGTCCCGACCGAGAGTCCCGACCGAGAAAGTTTTCCCGACCGAGAGTCCCGACCGAGAAAGTTTTCCCGACCGAGAGAGTTTTCCCGACCGAGAGTCCCGACCGAGAAAGTTTTCCCGACCGAGAGTCCCGACCGAGAGAGTTTTCCCGACCGAGAGTCCCGACCGAGAAAGTTTTCCCGACCGAGAGTCCCGACCGAGAGAGTTTTCCCGACCGAGAGTCCCGACCGAGAAAGTTTTCCCGACCGAGAGTCCCGACCGAGAGAGTTTTCCCGACCGAGAGTCCCGACCGAGAAAGTTTTCCCGACCGAGAGTCCCGACCGAGAGAGTTTTCCCGACCGAGAGTCCCGACCGAGAGAGTTTTCCCGACCGAGAGTCCCGACCGAGAAAGTTTTCCCGACCGAGAGTCAAAATGAGGAAGTTTTCAAACAGGCAGTGTGTTTCACAAACTCAGGCTGGTATTTTCAGATCAGCTGTCATTTTCATTGTTTCATTTTATCATGGGTATGTGAAATGTTGTGCCGTGGTTCATCTTACACAATGATGATTGCTAAGCCAGATATGAGTCCTGAACGCCACACAGGCATTTGTAGGAAATCATGGTCAACTTTTGTAACTGTATCGTTTTTAACATTGTAAAAGATGTAAAATGTAGATGAATGTGTTGAGAATAATAAAAAAAAACGAAATCCAAACTATAACTTTGACTTGACATTTATTTCTTTTGCATCACACAAAATCCATGCCATTTCACGTACATTACACAGAATCCATGAAAATGGAAAAGTTTTTCCGACCGAGAAAGTTTTCCCGACCGAGAGTCCCGACCGGGAAAGTTTTCCCGACCGAGAGTCCCGACCGAGAGAGTTTTCCCGACCGAGAGTCCCGACCGAGAAAGTTTTCCCGACCGAGAGTCCCGACCGAGAGAGTTTTCCCGACCGAGAGTCCCGACCGAGAAAGTTTTCCCGACCGAGAGTCCCGACCGAGAGAGTTTTCCCGACCGAGAGTCCCGACCGAGAGAGTTTTCCCGACCGAGAGTCCCGACCGAGAAAGTTTTCCCGACCGAGAGTCAAAATGAGGAAGTTTTCAAACAGGCAGTGTGTTTCACAAACTCAGGCTGGTATTTTCAGATCAGCTGTCATTTTCATTGTTTCATTTTATCATGGGTATGTGAAATGTTGTGCCGTGGTTCATCTTACACAATGATGATTGCTAAGCCAGATATGAGTCCTGAACGCCACACAGGCATTTGTAGGAAATCATGGTCAACTTTTGTAACTGTATCGTTTTTAACATTGTAAAAGATGTAAAATGTAGATGAATGTGTTGAGAATAATAAAAAAAAACGAAATCCAAACTATAACTTTGACTTGACATTTATTTCTTTTGCATCACACAAAATCCATGCCATTTCACGTACATTACACAGAATCCATGAAAATGGAAAAGTTTTTCCGACCGAGAAAGTTTTCCCGACCGAGAGTCCCGACCGGGAAAGTTTTCCCGACCGAGAGTCCCGACCGAGAGAGTTTTCCCGACCGAGAGTCCCGACCGAGAAAGTTTTCCCGACCGAGAGTCCCGACCGAGAGAGTTTTCCCGACCGAGAGTCCCGACCGAGAAAGTTTTCCCGACCGAGAGTCCCGACCGAGAGAGTTTTCCCGACCGAGAGTCCCGACCGAGAGAGTTTTCCCGACCGAGAGTCCCGACCGAGAAAGTTTTCCCGACCGAGAGTCAAAATGAGGAAGTTTTCAAACAGGCAGTGTGTTTCACAAACTCAGGCTGGTATTTTCAGATCAGCTGTCATTTTCATTGTTTCATTTTATCATGGGTATGTGAAATGTTGTGCCGTGGTTCATCTTACACAATGATGATTGCTAAGCCAGATATGAGTCCTGAACGCCACACAGGCATTTGTAGGAAATCATGGTCAACTTTTGTAACTGTATCGTTTTTAACATTGTAAAAGATGTAAAATGTAGATGAATGTGTTGAGAATAATAAAAAAAAACGAAATCCAAACTATAACTTTGACTTGACATTTATTTCTTTTGCATCACACAAAATCCATGCCATTTCACGTACATTACACAGAATCCATGAAAATGGAAAAGTTTTTCCGACCGAGAAAGTTTTCCCGACCGAGAAAGTTTTCCCGACCGAGAGTCCCGACCGAGAGAGTTTTCCCGACCGAGAGTCCCGACCGAGAAAGTTTTCCCGACCGAGAGTCCCGACCGAGAGAGTTTTCCCGACCGAGAGTCCCGACCGAGAGAGTATTCCCGACCGAGAGTCCCGACCGAGAAAGTTTTCCCGACCGAGAGTCAAAATGAGGAAGTTTTCAAACAGGCAGTGTGTTTCACAAACTCAGGCTGGTATTTTCAGATCAGCTGTCATTTTCATTGTTTCATTTTATCATGGGTATGTGAAATGTTGTGCCGTGGTTCATCTTACACAATGATGATTGCTAAACCAGATATGAGTCCTGAACGCCACACAGGCATTTGTAGGAAATCATGGTCAACTTTTGTAACTGTATCGTTTTTAACATTGTAAAAGATGTAAAATGTAGATGAATGTGTTGAGAATAATAAAAAAAAACGAAATCCAAACTATAACTTTGACTTGACATTTATTTCTTTTGCATCACACAAAATCCATGCCATTTCACGTACATTACACAGAATCCATGAAAATGGAAAAGTTTTTCCGACCGAGAAAGTTTTCCCGACCGAGAAAGTTTTCCCGACCGAGAGTCCCGACCGAGAGAGTTTTCCCGACCGAGAGTCCCGACCGAGAAAGTTTTCCCGACCGAGAGTCCCGACCGAGAGAGTTTTCCCGACCGAGAGTCCCGACCGAGAAAGTTTTCCCGACCGAGAGTCCCGACCGAGAAAGTTTTCCCGACCGAGAGTCCCGACCGAGAGAGTTTTCCCGACCGAGAGTCCCGACCGAGAAAGTTTTCCCGACCGAGAGTCCCGACCGAGAAAGTTTTCCCGACCGAGAGAGTTTTCCCGACCGAGAGTCCCGACCGAGAAAGTTTTCCCGACCGAGCGTCCCGACCGAGAGAGTTTTCCCGACCGAGAGTCCCGACCGAGAAAGTTTTCCCGACCGAGAGTCCCGACCGAGAGAGTTTTCCCGACCGAGAGTCCCGACCGAGAAAGTTTTCCCGACCGAGAGTCAAAATGAGGAAGTTTTCAAACAGGCAGTGTGTTTCACAAACTCAGGCTGGTATTTTCAGATCAGCTGTCATTTTCATTGTTTCATTTTATCATGGGTATGTGAAATGTTGTGACGTGGTTCATCTTACACAATGATGATTGCTAAGCCAGATATGAGTCCTGAACGCCACACAGGCATTTGTAGGAAATCATGGTCAACTTTTGTAACTGTATCGTTTTTAACATTGTAAAAGATGTAAAATGTAGATGAATGTGTTGAGAATAATAAAAAAAAACGAAATCCAAACTATAACTTTGACTTGACATTTATTTCTTTTGCATCACACAAAATCCATGCCATTTCACGTACATTACACAGAATCCATGAAAATGGAAAAGTTTTTCCGACCGAGAAAGTTTTCCCGACCGAGAAAGTTTTCCCGACCGAGAGTCCCGACCGAGAGAGTTTTCCCGACCGAGAGTCCCGACCGGGAAAGTTTTCCCGACCGAGAGTCCCGACCGAGAGAGTTTTCCCGACCGAGAGTCCCGACCGAGAAAGTTTTCCCGACCGAGAGTCCCGACCGAGAAAGTTTTCCCGACCGAGAGTCCCGACCGAGAGAGTTTTCCCGACCGAGAGTCCCGACCGAGAAAGTTTTCCCGACCGAGAGTCCCGACCGAGAAAGTTTTCCCGACCGAGAGTCCCGACCGAGAGAGTTTTCCCGACCGAGAGTCCCGACCGAGAAAGTTTTCCCGACCGAGAGTCCCGACCGAGAAAGTTTTCCCGACCGAGAGTCCCGACCGAGAGAGTTTTCCCGACCGAGAGTCCCGACCGAGAAAGTTTTCCCGACCGAGAGTCCCGACCGAGAAAGTTTTCCCGACCGAGAGAGTTTTCCCGACCGAGAGTCCCGACCGAGAAAGTTTTCCCGACCGAGAGTCCCGACCGAGAGAGTTTTCCCGACCGAGAGTCCCGACCGAGAAAGTTTTCCCGACCGAGAGTCCCGACCGAGAGAGTTTTCCCGACCGAGAGTCCCGACCGAGAAAGTTTTCCCGACCGAGAGTCAAAATGAGGAAGTTTTCAAACAGGCAGTGTGTTTCACAAACTCAGGCTGGTATTTTCAGATCAGCTGTCATTTTCATTGTTTCATTTTATCATGGGTATGTGAAATGTTGTGCCGTGGTTCATCTTACACAATGATGATTGCTAAGCCAGATATGAGTCCTGAACGCCACACAGGCATTTGTAGGAAATCATGGTCAACTTTTGTAACTGTATCGTTTTTAACATTGTAAAAGATGTAAAATGTAGATGAATGTGTTGAGAATAATAAAAAAAAACGAAATCCAAACTATAACTTTGACTTGACATTTATTTCTTTTGCATCACACAAAATCCATGCCATTTCACGTACATTACACAGAATCCATGAAAATGGAAAAGTTTTTCCGACCGAGAAAGTTTTCCCGACCGAGAGTCCCGACCGAGAGAGTTTTCCCGACCGAGAGTCCCGACCGAGAAAGTTTTCCCGACCGAGAGTCCCGACCGAGAGAGTTTTCCCGACCGAGAGTCCCGACCGAGAAAGTTTTCCCGACCGAGAGTCCCGACCGAGAGAGTTTTCCCGACCGAGAGTCCCGACCGAGAAAGTTTTCCCGACCGAGAGTCAAAATGAGGAAGTTTTCAAACAGGCAGTGTGTTTCACAAACTCAGGCTGGTATTTTCAGATCAGCTGTCATTTTCATTGTTTCATTTTATCATGGGTATGTGAAATGTTGTGCCGTGGTTCATCTTACACAATGATGATTGCTAAGCCAGATATGAGTCCTGAACGCCACACAGGCATTTGTAGGAAATCATGGTCAACTTTTGTAACTGTATCGTTTTTAACATTGTAAAAGATGTAAAAGGTAGATGAATGTGTTGAGAATAATAAAAAAAAACGAAATCCAAACTATAACTTTGACTTGACATTTATTTCTTTTGCATCACACAAAATCCATGCCATTTCACGTACATTACACAGAATCCATGAAAATGGAAAAGTTTTTCCGACCGAGAAAGTTTTCCCGACCGAGAGTCCCGACCGGGAAAGTTTTCCCGACCGAGAGTCCCGACCGAGAGAGTTTTCCCGACCGAGAGTCCCGACCGAGAAAGTTTTCCCGACCGAGAGTCCCGACCGAGAGAGTTTTCCCGACCGAGAGTCCCGACCGAGAGAGTTTTCCCGACCGAGAGTCCCGACCGAGAAAGTTTTCCCGACCGAGAGTCAAAATGAGGAAGTTTTCAAACAGGCAGTGTGTTTCACAAACTCAGGCTGGTATTTTCAGATCAGCTGTCATTTTCATTGTTTCATTTTATCATGGGTATGTGAAATGTTGTGACGTGGTTCATCTTACACAATGATGATTGCTAAGCCAGATATGAGTCCTGAACGCCACACAGGCATTTGTAGGAAATCATGGTCAACTTTTGTAACTGTATCGTTTTTAACATTGTAAAAGATGTAAAATGTAGATGAATGTGTTGAGAATAATAAAAAAAAACGAAATCCAAACTATAACTTTGACTTGACATTTATTTCTTTTGCATCACACAAAATCCATGCCATTTCACGTACATTACACAGAATCCATGAAAATGGAAAAGTTTTTCCGACCGAGAAAGTTTTCCCGACCGAGAAAGTTTTCCCGACCGAGAGTCCCGACCGAGAGAGTTTTCCCGACCGAGAGTCCCGACCGAGAAAGTTTTCCCGACCGAGAGTCCCGACCGAGAGAGTTTTCCCGACCGAGAGTCCCGACCGAGAAAGTTTTCCCGACCGAGAGTCCCGACCGAGAGTCCCGACCGAGAAAGTTTTCCCGACCGAGAGTCCCGACCGAGAAAGTTTTCCCGACCGAGAGAGTTTTCCCGACCGAGAGTCCCGACCGAGAAAGTTTTCCCGACCGAGAGTCCCGACCGAGAGAGTTTTCCCGACCGAGAGTCCCGACCGAGAAAGTTTTCCCGACCGAGAGTCCCGACCGAGAGAGTTTTCCCGACCGAGAGTCCCGACCGAGAAAGTTTTCCCGACCGAGAGTCCCGACCGAGAGAGTTTTCCCGACCGAGAGTCCCGACCGAGAAAGTTTTCCCGACCGAGAGTCCCGACCGAGAGAGTTTTCCCGACCGAGAGTCCCGACCGAGAGAGTTTTCCCGACCGAGAGTCCCGACCGAGAAAGTTTTCCCGACCGAGAGTCAAAATGAGGAAGTTTTCAAACAGGCAGTGTGTTTCACAAACTCAGGCTGGTATTTTCAGATCAGCTGTCATTTTCATTGTTTCATTTTATCATGGGTATGTGAAATGTTGTGCCGTGGTTCATCTTACACAATGATGATTGCTAAGCCAGATATGAGTCCTGAACGCCACACAGGCATTTGTAGGAAATCATGGTCAACTTTTGTAACTGTATCGTTTTTAACATTGTAAAAGATGTAAAATGTAGATGAATGTGTTGAGAATAATAAAAAAAAACGAAATCCAAACTATAACTTTGACTTGACATTTATTTCTTTTGCATCACACAAAATCCATGCCATTTCACGTACATTACACAGAATCCATGAAAATGGAAAAGTTTTTCCGACCGAGAAAGTTTTCCCGACCGAGAGTCCCGACCGGGAAAGTTTTCCCGACCGAGAGTCCCGACCGAGAGAGTTTTCCCGACCGAGAGTCCCGACCGAGAAAGTTTTCCCGACCGAGAGTCCCGACCGAGAGAGTTTTCCCGACCGAGAGTCCCGACCGAGAAAGTTTTCCCGACCGAGAGTCCCGACCGAGAGAGTTTTCCCGACCGAGAGTCCCGACCGAGAGAGTTTTCCCGACCGAGAGTCCCGACCGAGAAAGTTTTCCCGACCGAGAGTCAAAATGAGGAAGTTTTCAAACAGGCAGTGTGTTTCACAAACTCAGGCTGGTATTTTCAGATCAGCTGTCATTTTCATTGTTTCATTTTATCATGGGTATGTGAAATGTTGTGCCGTGGTTCATCTTACACAATGATGATTGCTAAGCCAGATATGAGTCCTGAACGCCACACAGGCATTTGTAGGAAATCATGGTCAACTTTTGTAACTGTATCGTTTTTAACATTGTAAAAGATGTAAAATGTAGATGAATGTGTTGAGAATAATAAAAAAAAACGAAATCCAAACTATAACTTTGACTTGACATTTATTTCTTTTGCATCACACAAAATCCATGCCATTTCACGTACATTACACAGAATCCATGAAAATGGAAAAGTTTTTCCGACCGAGAAAGTTTTCCCGACCGAGAAAGTTTTCCCGACCGAGAGTCCCGACCGAGAGAGTTTTCCCGACCGAGAGTCCCGACCGAGAAAGTTTTCCCGACCGAGAGTCCCGACCGAGAGAGTTTTCCCGACCGAGAGTCCCGACCGAGAAAGTTTTCCCGACCGAGAGTCCCGACCGAGAGTCCCGACCGAGAAAGTTTTCCCGACCGAGAGTCCCGACCGAGAAAGTTTTCCCGACCGAGAGAGTTTTCCCGACCGAGAGTCCCGACCGAGAAAGTTTTCCCGACCGAGAGTCCCGACCGAGAGAGTTTTCCCGACCGAGAGTCCCGACCGAGAAAGTTTTCCCGACCGAGAGTCCCGACCGAGAGAGTTTTCCCGACCGAGAGTCCCGACCGAGAAAGTTTTCCCGACCGAGAGTCAAAATGAGGAAGTTTTCAAACAGGCAGTGTGTTTCACAAACTCAGGCTGGTATTTTCAGATCAGCTGTCATTTTCATTGTTTCATTTTATCATGGGTATGTGAAATGTTGTGCCGTGGTTCATCTTACACAATGATGATTGCTAAGCCAGATATGAGTCCTGAACGCCACACAGGCATTTGTAGGAAATCATGGTCAACTTTTGTAACTGTATCGTTTTTAACATTGTAAAAGATGTAAAATGTAGATGAATGTGTTGAGAATAATAAAAAAAAACGAAATCCAAACTATAACTTTGCCTTGACATTTATTTCTTTTGCATCACACAAAATCCATGCCATTTCACGTACATTACACAGAATCCATGAAAATGGAAAAGTTTTTCCGACCGAGACAGTTTTTCCGACCGAGAGTCCCGACTGGGAAAGTTTTCCCGACCGAGAGTCCCGACCGAGAGAGTTTTCCCGACCGAGAGTCCCGACCGAGAAATTTTTCCCGACCGAGAGTCCCGACCGAGAAAGTTTTCCCGACCGAGAGTCCCGACCGAGAAAGTTTTCCCGACCGAGAGTCCCGACCGAGAGAGTTTTCCCGACCGAGAGTCCCGACCGAGAAAGTTTTCCCGACCGAGAGTCCCGACCGAGAAACTTTTCCCGACCGAGAGAGTTTTCCCGACCGAGAGTCCCGACCGAGAAAGTTTTCCCGACCGAGAGTCCCGACCGAGAGAGTTTTCCCGACCGAGAGTCCCGACCGAGAAAGTTTTCCCGACCGAGAGTCCCGACCGAGAGAGTTTTCCCGACCGAGAGTCCCGACCGAGAAAGTTTTCCCGACCGAGAGTCAAAATGAGGAAGTTTTCAAACAGGCAGTGTGTTTCACAAACTCAGGCTGGTATTTTCAGATCAGCTGTCATTTTCATTGTTTCATTTTATCATGGGTATGTGAAATGTTGTGCCGTGGTTCATCTTACACAATGATGATTGCTAAGCCAGATATGAGTCCTGAACGCCACACAGGCATTTGTAGGAAATCATGGTCAACTTTTGTAACTGTATCGTTTTTAACATTGTAAAAGATGTAAAATGTAGATGAATGTGTTGAGAATAATAAAAAAAAACGAAATCCAAGCTATAACTTTGACTTGACATTTAGTTCTTTTGCATCACACAAAATCCATGCCATTTCACGTACATTACACAGAATCCATGAAAATGGAAAAGTTTTTCCGACCGAGAAAGTTTTCCCGAACGAGAAAGTTTTCCCGACCGAGAGTCCCGACCGAGAGAGTTTTCCCGACCGAGAGTCCCGACCGAGAAAGTTTTCCCGACCGAGAGTCCCGACCGAGAGAGTTTTCCCGACCGAGAGTCCCGACCGAGAAAGTTTTCCCGACCGAGAGTCCCGACCGAGAAAGTTTTCCCGACCGAGAGTCCCGACCGAGAAAGTTTTCCTGACCGAGAGTCCCGACCGAGAAAGTTTTCCCGACCGAGAGAGTTTTCCCGACCGAGAAAGTTTTCCCGACCGAGAGTCAAAATGAGGAAGTTTTCAAACAGGCAGTGTGTTTCACAAACTCAGGCTGGTATTTTCAGATCAGCTGTCATTTTCATTGTTTCATTTTATCATGGGTATGTGAAATGTTGTGACGTGGTTCATCTTACACAATGATGATTGCTAAGCCAGATATGAGTCCTGAACGCCACACAGGCATTTGTAGGAAATCATGGTCAACTTTTGTAACTGTATCGTTTTTAACATTGTAAAAGATGTAAAATGTAGATGAATGTGTTGAGAATAATAAAAAAAAACGAAATCCAAACTATAACTTTGACTTGACATTTATTTCTTTTGCATCACACAAAATCCATGCCATTTCACGTACATTACACAGAATCCATGAAAATGGAAAAGTTTTTCCGACCGAGGAAGTTTTCCCGACCGAGAGTCCCGACCGAGAAAGTTTTCCCGACCGAGAGTCCCGACCGAGAGAGTTTTCCCGACCGAGAGTCCCGACCGAGAAAGTTTTCCCGACCGAGAGTCCCGACCGAGAGAGTTTTCCCGACCGAGAGTCCCGACCGAGAGAGTTTTCCCGACCGAGAGTCCCGACCGAGAGAGTTTTCCCGACCGAGAGTCAAAATGAGGAAGTTTTCAAACAGGCAGTGTGTTTCACAAACTCAGGCTGGTATTTTCAGATCAGCTGTCATTTTCATTGTTTCATTTTATCATGGGTATGTGAAATGTTGTGCCGTGGTTCATCTTACACAATGATGATTGCTAAGCCAGATATGAGTCCTGAACGCCACACAGGCATTTGTAGGAAATCATGGTCAACTTTTGTAACTGTATCGTTTTTAACATTGTAAAAGATGTAAAATGTAGATGAATGTGTTGAGAATAATAAAAAAAAACGAAATCCAAACTATAACTTTGACTTGACATTTATTTCTTTTGCATCACACAAAATCCATGCCATTTCACGTACATTACACAGAATCCATGAAAATGGAAAAGTTTTTCCGACCGAGAAAGTTTTCCCGAACGAGAAAGTTTTCCCGACCGAGAGTCCCGACCGAGAGAGTTTTCCCGACCGAGAGTCCCGACCGAGAGAGTTTTCCCGACCGAGAGTCCCGACCGAGAAAGTTTTCCCGACCGAGAGTCCCGACCGAGAAAGTTTTCCCGACCGAGAGTCCCGACCGAGAAAGTTTTCCCGACCGAGAGTCCCAACCGAGAAAGTTTTCCCGACCGAGAGAGTTTTCCCGACCGAGAGTCCCGACCGAGAAAGTTTTCCCGACCGAGAGTCCCGACCGAGAGTCCCGACCGAGAAAGTTTTCCCGACCGAGAGTCCCGACCGAGAAAGTTTTCCCGACCGAGAGTCCCGACCGAGAGAGTTTTCCCGACCGAGAGTCCCGACCGAGAGAGTTTTCCCGACCGAGAGTCCCGACCGAGAAAGTTTTCCCGACCGAGAGAGTTTTCCCGACCGAGAGTCAAAATGAGGAAGTTTTCAAACAGGCAGTGTGTTTCACAAACTCAGGCTGGTATTTTCAGATCAGCTGTCATTTTCATTGTTTCATTTTATCATGGGTATGTGAAATGTTGTGCCGTGGTTCATCTTACACAATGATGATTGCTAAGCCAGATATGAGTCCTGAACGCCACACAGGCATTTGTAGGAAATCATGGTCAACTTTTGTAACTGTATCGTTTTTAACATTGTAAAAGATGTAAAAGGTAGATGAATGTGTTGAGAATAATAAAAAAAAACGAAATCCAAACTATAACTTTGACTTGACATTTATTTCTTTTGCATCACACAAAATCCATGCCATTTCACGTACATTACACAGAATCCATGAAAATGGAAAAGTTTTTCCGACCGAGAAAGTTTTCCCGACCGAGAGTCCCGACCGGGAAAGTTTTCCCGACCGAGAGTCCCGACCGAGAGAGTTTTCCCGACCGAGAGTCCCGACCGAGACAGTTTTCCCGACCGAGAGTCCCGACCGAGAGAGTTTTCCCGACCGAGAGTCCCGACCGAGAAAGTTTTCCCGACCGAGAGTCCCGACCGAGAGAGTTTTCCCGACCGAGAGAGTTTTCCCGACCGAGAGTCCCGACCGAGAAAGTTTTCCCGACCGAGAGTCCCGACCGAGAGAGTTTTCCCGACCGAGAGTCCCGACCGAGAAAGTTTTCCCGACCGAGAGTCCCGACCGAGAAAGTTTTCCCGACCGAGAGTCCCGACCGAGAGAGTTTTCCCGACCGAGAGTCCCTACCGAGAAAGTTTTCCCGACCGAGAGTCCCGACCGAGAGAGTTTTCCCGACCGAGAGTCCCGACCGAGAAAGTTTTACAGACCGAGAGTCCCGACCGAGAGAGTTTTCCCGACCGAGAGTCCCGACCGAGAGAGTTTTCCCGACCGAGAGTCCCGACCGAGAAAGTTTTCCCGACCGAGAGTCCCGACCGAGAAAGTTTTCCCGACCGAGAGAGTTTTCCCGACCGAGAGTCAAAATGAGGAAGTTTTCAAACAGGCAGTGTGTTTCACAAACTCAGGCTGGTATTTTCAGATCAGCTGTCATTTTCATTGTTTCATTTTATCATGGGTATGTGAAATGTTGTGCCGTGGTTCATCTTACACAATGATGATTGCTAAGCCAGATATGAGTCCTGAACGCCACACAGGCATTTGTAGGAAATCATGGTCAACTTTTGTAACTGTATCGTTTTTAACATTGTAAAAGATGTAAAATGTAGATGAATGTGTTGAGAATAATAAAAAAAAACGAAATCCAAACTATAACTTTGACTTGACATTTATTTCTTTTGCATCACACAAAATCCATGCCATTTCACGTACATTACACAGAATCCATGAAAATGGAAAAGTTTTTCCGACCGAGAAAGTTTTCCCGACCGAGAGTCCCGACCGGGAAAGTTTTCCCGACCGAGAGTCCCGACCGGGAAAGTTTTCCCGACCGAGAGTCCCGACCGAGAGAGTTTTCCCGACCGAGAGTCCCGACCGAGAGAGTTTTCCCGACCGAGAGTCCCGACCGAGAGAGTTTTCCCGACCGAGAGTCCCGACCGAGAGAGTTTTCCCGACCGAGAGTCCCGACCGAGAGAGATTTCCCGACCGAGAGTCCCGACCGAGAGAGTTTTCCCGACCGAGAGTCCCGACCGAGAGAGTTTTCCCGACCGAGAGTCCCGACCGAGAAAGTTTTCCCGACCGAGAGTCCCGACCGAGAGAGATTTCCCGACCGAGAGTCCCGACCGAGAGAGTTTTCCCGACCGAGAGTCCCGACCGAGAAAGTTTTCCCGACCGAGAGTCCCGACCGAGAGAGTTTTCCCGACCGAGAGTCCCGACCGAGAAAGTTTTCCCGACCGAGAGTCCCGACCGAGAGAGTTTTCCCGACCGAGAGTCCCGACCGAGAGAGTTTTCCCGACCGAGAGTCAAAATGAGGAAGTTTTCAAACAGGCAGTGTGTTTCACAAACTCAGGCTGGTATTTTCAGATCAGCTGTCATTTTCATTGTTTCATTTTATCATGGGTATGTGAAATGTTGTGCCGTGGTTCATCTTACACAATGATGATTGCTAAGCCAGATATGAGTCCTGAACGCCACACAGGCATTTGTAGGAAATCATGGTCAACTTTTGTAACTGTATCGTTTTTAACATTGTAAAAGATGTAAAATGTAGATGAATGTGTTGAGAATAATAAAAAAAAACGAAATCCAAACTATAACTTTGACTTGACATTTATTTCTTTTGCATCACACAAAATCCATGCCATTTCACGTACATTACACAGAATCCATGAAAATGGAAAAGTTTTTCCGACCGAGAAAGTTTTCCCGCCCGAGAGTCCCTACCGGGAAAGTTTTCCCGACCGATAGTCCCGACCGAGACAGTTTTCCCGACCGAGAGTCCCGACCGAGAAAGTTTTCCCGACCGAGAGTCCCGACCGAGAGAGATTTCCCGACCGAGAGTCCCGACCGAGAGAGTTTTCCCGACCGAGAGTCCCGACCGAGAAAGTTTTCCCGACCGAGAGTCCCGACCGAGAGAGTTTTCCCGACCGAGAGTCCCGACCGAGAAAGTTTTCCCGACCGAGAGTCCCGACCGGGAAAGTTTTCCCGACCGAGAGAGTTTTCCCAACCGAGAGTCCCGACCGAGAGAGTTTTCCCGACCGAGAGTCCCGACCGAGAGAGATTTCCCGACCGAGAGTCCCGACCGAGAGAGTTTTCCCGACCGAGAATCCCGACCGAGACAGTTTTCCCGACCGAGAGTCCCGACCGAGAGAGTTTTCCCGACCGAGAGTCCCGACCGAGAGAGTTTTCCCGACCGAGAGTCCCGACCGAGAGAGTTTTCCCGACCGAGAGTCCCGACCGAGAGAGTTTTCCCGACCGAGAGTCCCGACCGAGAAAGATTTCCCGACCGAGAGTCAAAATGAGGAAGTTTTCAAACAGGCAGTGTGTTTCACAAACTCAGGCTGGTATTTTCAGATCAGCTGTCATTTTCATTGTTTCATTTTATCATGGGTATGTGAAATGTTGTGACGTGGTTCATCTTACACAATGATGATTGCTAAGCCAGATATGAGTCCTGAACGCCACACAGGCATTTGTAGGAAATCATGGTCAACTTTTGTAACTGTATCGTTTTTAACATTGTAAAAGATGTAAAATGTAGATGAATGTGTTGAGAATAATAAAAAAAAACGAAATCCAAACTATAACTTTGACTTGACATTTATTTCTTTTGCATCACACAAAATCCATGCCATTTCACGTACATTACACAGAATCCATGAAAATGGAAAAGTTTTTCCGACCGAGGAAGTTTTCCCGACCGAGAGTCCCGACCGAGAAAGTTTTCCCGACCGAGAGTCCCGACCGAGAGAGTTTTCCCGACCGAGAGTCCCGACCGAGAAAGTTTTCCCGACCGAGAGTCCCGACCGAGAAAGTTTTCCCGACCGAGAGTCCCGACCGAGAAAGTTTTCCCGACCGAGAGAGTTTTCCCGACCGAGAGTCCCGACCGAGAAAGTTTTCCCGACCGAGAGTCCCGACCGAGAGAGTTTTCCCGACCGAGAGTCCCGACCGAGAAAGTTTTCCCGACCGAGAGTCCCGACCGAGAAAGTTTTCCCGACCGAGAGAGTTTTCCCGACCGAGAGTCCCGACCGAGAGAGTTTTCCCGACCGAGAGTCCCGACCGAGAGAGTTTTCCCGACCGAGAGAGTTTTCCCGACCGAGAGTCCCGACCGAGAGAGTTTTCCCGACCGAGAGTCCCGACCGAGAGAGTTTTCCCGACCGAGAGTCCCGACCGAGAGTCCCGACCGAGAAAGTTTTCCCGACCGAGAGTCCCGACCGAGAAAGTTTTCCCGACCGAGAGTCCCGACCGAGAGAGTTTTCCCGACCGAGAGTCCCGACCGAGAGAGTTTTCCCGACCGAGAGTCCCGACCGAGAGAGTTTTCCCGACCGAGAGTCCCGACCGAGAAAGTTTTCCCGACCGAGAGTCCCGACCGAGAGAGTTTTCCCGACCGAGAGTCCCGACCGAGAGAGTTTTCCCGACCGAGAGTCCCGACCGAGAGTCCCGACCGAGAAAGTTTTCCCGACCGAGAGTCCCGACCGAGAAAGTTTTCCCGACCGAGAGTCCCGACCGAGAGAGTTTTCCCGACCGAGAGTCCCGACCGAGAGAGTTTTCCCGACCGAGAGTCCCGACCGAGAGAGTTTTCCCGACCGAGAGTCCCGACCGAGAAAGTTTTCCCGACCGAGAGTCCCGACCGAGAGAGTTTTCCCGACCGAGAGTCCCGACCGAGAGAGTTTTCCCGACCGAGAGTCCCGACCGAGAAAGTTTTCCCGACCGAGAGTCAAAATGAGGAAGTTTTCAAACAGGCAGTGTGTTTCACAAACTCAGGCTGGTATTTTCAGATCAGCTGTCATTTTCATTGTTTCATTTTATCATGGGTATGTGAAATGTTGTGCCGTGGTTCATCTTACACAATGATGATTGCTAAACCAGATATGAGTCCTGAACGCCACACAGGCATTTGTAGGAAATCATGGTCAACTTTTGTAACTGTATCGTTTTTAACATTGTAAAAGATGTAAAATGTAGATGAATGTGTTGAGAATAATAAAAAAAAACGAAATCCAAACTATAACTTTGACTTGACATTTATTTCTTTTGCATCACACAAAATCCATGCCATTTCACGTACATTACACAGAATCCATGAAAATGGAAAAGTTTTTCCGACCGAGAAAGTTTTCCCGACCGAGAAAGTTTTCCCGACCGAGAGTCCCGACCGAGAGAGTTTTCCCGACCGAGAGTCCCGACCGAGAAAGTTTTCCCGACCGAGAGTCCCGACCGAGAGAGTTTTCCCGACCGAGAGTCCCGACCGAGAAAGTTTTCCCGACCGAGAGTCCCGACCGAGAAAGTTTTCCCGACCGAGAGTCCCGACCGAGAGAGTTTTCCCGACCGAGAGTCCCGACCGAGAAAGTTTTCCCGACCGAGAGTCCCGACCGAGAAAGTTTTCCCGACCGAGAGAGTTTTCCCGACCGAGAGTCCCGACCGAGAAAGTTTTCCCGACCGAGCGTCCCGACCGAGAGAGTTTTCCCGACCGAGAGTCCCGACCGAGAAAGTTTTCCCGACCGAGAGTCCCGACCGAGAGAGTTTTCCCGACCGAGAGTCCCGACCGAGAAAGTTTTCCCGACCGAGAGTCAAAATGAGGAAGTTTTCAAACAGGCAGTGTGTTTCACAAACTCAGGCTGGTATTTTCAGATCAGCTGTCATTTTCATTGTTTCATTTTATCATGGGTATGTGAAATGTTGTGACGTGGTTCATCTTACACAATGATGATTGCTAAGCCAGATATGAGTCCTGAACGCCACACAGGCATTTGTAGGAAATCATGGTCAACTTTTGTAACTGTATCGTTTTTAACATTGTAAAAGATGTAAAATGTAGATGAATGTGTTGAGAATAATAAAAAAAAACGAAATCCAAACTATAACTTTGACTTGACATTTATTTCTTTTGCATCACACAAAATCCATGCCATTTCACGTACATTACACAGAATCCATGAAAATGGAAAAGTTTTTCCGACCGAGAAAGTTTTCCCGACCGAGAGTCCCGACCGAGAGAGTTTTCCCGACCGAGAGTCCCGACCGAGAAAGTTTTCCCGACCGAGAGTCCCGACCGAGAGAGTTTTCCCGACCGAGAGTCCCGACCGAGAAAGTTTTCCCGACCGAGAGTCCCGACCGAGAGAGTTTTCCCGACCGAGAGTCCCGACCGAGAAAGTTTTCCCGACCGAGAGTCCCGACCGAGAAAGTTTTCCCGACCGAGAGAGTTTTCCCGACCGAGAGTCCCGACCGAGAAAGTTTTCCCGACCGAGAGTCCCGACCGAGAGAGTTTTCCCGACCGAGAGTCCCGACCGAGAAAGTTTTCCCGACCGAGAGTCCCGACCGAGAAAGTTTTCCCGACCGAGAGAGTTTTCCCGACCGAGAGTCCCGACCGAGAGAGTTTTCCCGACCGAGAGAGTTTTCCCGACCGAGAGTCCCGACCGAGAAAGTTTTCCCGACCGAGAGTCCCGACCGGGAAAGTTTTCCCGACCGAGAGAGTTTTCCCGACCGAGAGTCCCGACCGAGAGAGTTTTCCCGACCGAGAGTCCCGACCGAGAGAGATTTCCCGACCGAGAGTCCCGACCGAGAGAGTTTTCCCGACCGAGAATCCCGACCGAGACAGTTTTCCCGACCGAGAGTCCCGACCGAGAGAGTTTTCCCGACCGAGAGTCCCGACCGAGAGAGTTTTCCCGACCGAGAGTCCCGACCGAGAGAGTTTTCCCGACCGAGAGTCCCGACCGAGACAGTTTTCCCGACCGAGAGTCCCGACCGAGAAAGATTTCCCGACCGAGAGTCAAAATGAGGAAGTTTTCAAACAGGCAGTGTGTTTCACAAACTCAGGCTGGTATTTTCAGATCAGCTGTCATTTTCATTGTTTCATTTTATCATGGGTATGTGAAATGTTGTGACGTGGTTCATCTTACACAATGATGATTGCTAAGCCAGATATGAGTCCTGAACGCCACACAGGCATTTGTAGGAAATCATGGTCAACTTTTGTAACTGTATCGTTTTTAACATTGTAAAAGATGTAAAATGTAGATGAATGTGTTGAGAATAATAAAAAAAAACGAAATCCAAACTATAACTTTGACTTGACATTTATTTCTTTTGCATCACACAAAATCCATGCCATTTCACGTACATTACACAGAATCCATGAAAATGGAAAAGTTTTTCCGACCGAGGAAGTTTTCCCGACCGAGAGTCCCGACCGAGAAAGTTTTCCCGACCGAGAGTCCCGACCGAGAGAGTTTTCCCGACCGAGAGTCCCGACCGAGAAAGTTTTCCCGACCGAGAGTCCCGACCGAGAGAGTTTTCCCGACCGAGAGTCCCGACCGAGAGAGTTTTCCCGACCGAGAGTCCCGACCGAGAAAGTTTTCCCGACCGAGAGTCCCGACCGAGAGAGTTTTCCCGACCGAGAGTCCCGACCGAGAAAGTTTTCCCGACCGAGAGTCCCGACCGAGAAAGTTTTCCCGACCGAGAGAGTTTTCCCGACCGAGAGTCCCGACCGAGAAAGTTTTCCCGACCGAGAGTCCCGACCGAGAGAGTTTTCCCGACCGAGAGTCCCGACCGAGAAAGTTTTCCCGACCGAGAGTCCCGACCGAGAAAGTTTTCCCGACCGAGAGAGTTTTCCCGACCGAGAGTCCCGACCGAGAGAGTTTTCCCGACCGAGAGTCCCGACCGAGAGAGTTTTCCCGACCGAGAGAGTTTTCCCGACCGAGAGTCCCGACCGAGAGAGTTTTCCCGACCGAGAGTCCCGACCGAGAGAGTTTTCCCGACCGAGAGTCCCGACCGAGAGTCCCGACCGAGAAAGTTTTCCCGACCGAGAGTCCCGACCGAGAAAGTTTTCCCGACCGAGAGTCCCGACCGAGAGAGTTTTCCCGACCGAGAGTCCCGACCGAGAGAGTTTTCCCGACCGAGAGTCCCGACCGAGAGAGTTTTCCCGACCGAGAGTCCCGACCGAGAGAGTTTTCCCGACCGAGAGTCCCGACCGAGAAAGATTTCCCGACCGAGAGTCAAAATGAGGAAGTTTTCAAACAGGCAGTGTGTTTCACAAACTCAGGCTGGTATTTTCAGATCAGCTGTCATTTTCATTGTTTCATTTTATCATGGGTATGTGAAATGTTGTGACGTGGTTCATCTTACACAATGATGATTGCTAAGCCAGATATGAGTCCTGAACGCCACACAGGCATTTGTAGGAAATCATGGTCAACTTTTGTAACTGTATCGTTTTTAACATTGTAAAAGATGTAAAATGTAGATGAATGTGTTGAGAATAATAAAAAAAAACGAAATCCAAACTATAACTTTGACTTGACATTTATTTCTTTTGCATCACACAAAATCCATGCCATTTCACGTACATTACACAGAATCCATGAAAATGGAAAAGTTTTTCCGACCGAGGAAGTTTTCCCGACCGAGAGTCCCGACCGAGAAAGTTTTCCCGACCGAGAGTCCCGACCGAGAGAGTTTTCCCGACCGAGAGTCCCGACCGAGAAAGTTTTCCCGACCGAGAGTCCCGACCGAGAGAGTTTTCCCGACCGAGAGTCCCGACCGAGAAAGTTTTCCCGACCGAGAGTCCCGACCGAGAAAGTTTTCCCGACCGAGAGAGTTTTCCCGACCGAGAGTCCCGACCGAGAAAGTTTTCCCGACCGAGAGTCCCGACCGAGAAAGTTTTCCCGACCGAGAGAGTTTTCCCGACCGAGAGTCCCGACCGAGAGAGTTTTCCCGACCGAGAGTCCCGACCGAGAGAGTTTTCCCGACCGAGAGAGTTTTCCCGACCGAGAGTCCCGACCGAGAGAGTTTTCCCGACCGAGAGTCCCGACCGAGAGAGTTTTCCCGACCGAGAGTCCCGACCGAGAGTCCCGACCGAGAAAGTTTTCCCGACCGAGAGTCCCGACCGAGAAAGTTTTCCCGACCGAGAGTCCCGACCCAGAGAGTTTTCCCGACCGAGAGTCCCGACCGAGAGAGTTTTCCCGACCGAGAGTCCCGACCGAGAGAGTTTTCCCGACCGAGAGTCCCGACCGAGAGAGTTTTCCCGACCGAGAGTCCCGACCGAGAAAGATTTCCCGACCGAGAGTCAAAATGAGGAAGTTTTCAAACAGGCAGTGTGTTTCACAAACTCAGGCTGGTATTTTCAGATCAGCTGTCATTTTCATTGTTTCATTTTATCATGGGTATGTGAAATGTTGTGACGTGGTTCATCTTACACAATGATGATTGCTACGCCAGATATGAGTCCTGAACGCCACACAGGCATTTGTAGGAAATCATGGTCAACTTTTGTAACTGTATCGTTTTTAACATTGTAAAAGATGTAAAATGTAGATGAATGTGTTGAGAATAATAAAAAAAAACGAAATCCAAAGTATAACTTTGACTTGACATTTATTTCTTTTGCATCACACAAAATCCATGCCATTTCACGTACATTACACAGAATCAATGAAAATGGAAAAGTTTTTCCGACCGAGGAAGTTTTCCCGACCGAGAGTCCCGACCGGGAAAGTTTTCCCGACCGAGAGAGTTTTCCCGACCGAGAGTCCCGACCGAGAGAGTTTTCCCGACCGAGAGTCCCGACCGAGAAAGTTTTCCCGACCGAGAGTCCCGACCGAGAGAGTTTTCCCGACCGAGAGTCCCGACTGAGAGTCCCGACCGAGAAAGTTTTCCCGACCGAGAGTCCCGACCGAGAGAGTTTTCCCGACCGAGAGTCCCGACCGAGAGAGTTTTCCCGACCGAGAGTCCCGACCGAGAAAGTTTTCCCGACCGAGAGAGTTTTCCCGACCGAGAGTCCCGACCGAGAGAGTTTTCCCGACCGAGAGTCCCGACCTGGAAAGTTTTCCCGACCAGCTTCCCCGACGGGCCGCACTCTCCACAAATATCAGAGCTTTTCAGCAGTTGTCCAAAGTACTCGCTGTACACATACAGCCATGGCTTCTGCGAACATCTACCTGGTTGCTGGTGTCTTGCGGAGATGTGAGCTGGATAAGAAACAGGCGCCCCCTTCAGCCTCATATGTGAAACGATATCACGTCAGCAGATTCACTATTTTGGAGTACGACTCCTATTACAGGGCCACATATGACAAAACTCTGACTTTGATTCATGTGATAGCTCCTGTGGATAAGCTTGCTGAATACTCTGCACGGATAAAGAAAAGGTTCATGTCTTGGATGAAACGTTACATTTTTAGAGAGTTAATCGAAATGACTTCGCTTACAGCCACTTTGAACTGTAACGCAGAACTGTTCCAGTGTCCTTACTTTTTCACCAGCAGAGAATTCACAGGTGTCGTTCCCACTGATACAAACTACAGGAGCCAAGCCGAAAATACATTTGGTGCACACATTTTAAATTTTGAGCTCGATGCACCAACTCACTGGAGGTCTCTTCGAGCAAAGTATACTGATAGTTTGACCTTAACAGAGATGACACGCTGTAGGCAACTCCGAGCAGAAGCGCAGCTTGGAGCACAAACGCAACCTGGAGCGGAAGCACAACTCGGAGTGCAAGCACAACTCGGAGCAGAAGCACAACATGGAGCAGAAGATCTACCCCGAGCCCAAGAGCAACCCCAAGTGGAAGAGCAAACCCAAGCGGAAGAAGAATTTGAAGCGATGCCCGAGCCTGTCGCAGACTCTGAAGAAGAGTCTTTAACCGCAGCAATAACGGCGTCTTTCAATGAACCTCAACCGGAGCCTCAGCCAGGGCCTTCAACTTCCTCCGCGCTAGACACTGTGGGGTCACACGGGACCGATCTGCTTACTTGTGTGTGTTGTTGTGAACTTAGACAGATGTACATGTTAAGCTGCGGACATGTTTCCTGTGAGGCATGCATCAAAGAGAACGTGAGGGTAACTGGGAAACGAATGTGTTTTATGTGTAAGGTAGAATGGGCATTTTATCGACCGGTGCACACCAGCAGCGTGTCAGATGTTACTTGTGTTGACTGTAACCAGTGCAGAGTGTACATGATGCTATGCGGTCACGCGACCTGCGCGTGTGTGAACAAAGCTTGTTCAGAATGTAACACCAAACATACCGTGAGAATTTTTCTGTGAATGGATTGACAAACTAACAACTTATCTGTGTGTATGATACATAAAAAAACCTACTACAATTATAGTACAAGTATTGCCATTATGAGTTTTGCTTCTGCATCCAATATATTTGTGTATAATAAAGAACCACAAGTATGTCTACTGCAAGTGTTATATTTGTGTATAATAAAAACTATTCTAAAATGTTGAATGTCAGTTACATTCTGTATAACATTCATTTATTGTACTGTGTAACAACGTACAGATGCAAATGCGATGGGCACAATTATTAACCACACAGTCCCTGTGTCTGCAAAGGCATCGGTTTATTGCAGCATTTAAGAACATACAGATACAATTGTACACAGTTAAGAAGAGCATAAACTAAAAGCAAAGGGTATGTGATGGGCACAATCATTAACCACACAATCTCTGTGTCCGCAAAGGCATCGGTTTATTGCAGCGTCTAACAACATACAGATACAATTGTGTGCAGTTGAGAACAGCGTAATGTAAAAAAAAAAAGCAGAGTATACAGCTGTACACAAAAGAAAACAAATCTTTGATCGTAATGTAATAGCAAAGCGTAACGCTGTACACGAAATACATCCGAGTGAACAACACTTTACATTGACCGACGTGACACTCGTGTACACAAGCTAGTTTTTTAGCGTGAGGCACTTGCTTTTTTTAAGAAGCTGAAGATCTGCGCGGCAGGGCACACTTGCGGTCATCTTAATAGGCTTCCATGACACGTACGTGCCCGTCAGAGCGTGCACAGCATCCCGGAACGTAATCAGTGCACTGTAATCAGCATCGGTGATGTACTGTCTGAGAGCACCGAGAACACACGTAGCTAACTTGTGATTTTCTTTGTGTCGAAAGCGGTTGACGTTGTACATACAGAGCCAAGTACTGGCGCTGTCGTGAAAGGTACTTCTTTCCAACACACAAGCCAACCCGTCGACTATCGCTTCTATGACCGCTAACTCAGACATTGACGCGCCGCCGTTATGTTCCGGGTGATGGTCGTTTTGAATGTAATGGTGCCTAAATCCATGATTGGCCATCGCGGTGAGAACACCGTCCGTGTCCTTGATGTTAACATGCGGGTTGTAGCCAACAGGATGACCCGATCTAGTTTTAGTGGCCTTTTCTTCTGCGTCTTGTTCCATGAAGAAAGCCATGATTCCCGAGTTCGCAGCAGTTTCGATTTTACTGGTTTTACTAGAGTCGTGAGTTACTATCTTCCTCACGTAGTATCTGTTGGTCAGCAGATCCAGTGTAGGCTCACCGTCAGATGCATCGACGCTAGCTTGCTCCAAGGCCCTAGCTACGATAGCGCCAACCATTGTCACAAACATGCTGTGAGTCATAAACGCCACATTTTGTTCTCTCACAGGCAGGCACGCTTTCACTGCTTCGTCGCATTCCTCGTCGGCGCATTGTTTCTTGTACAGTTCGCATATCAAACACACCAGTTTTACAGTTTGATATTCGCCTGTGTCAGCAGGTGGCTCGAATCCCATATGATGTTTTCTGCTGATTTGGAGTAGCTGGTTATAGTGTTTACTCATAAGTCCGGGTTTGTATGTATACGCCAGCCTTTTAGGAATAAGGGGAGTGGGATTTTCTTGCTCTCCACCGCGGGCACCTTTCCTTGCTTTAGCTTGAGCGGTAGCTGCCAGCGGGGACAACGGAGCTGCGTCCTGGTGTTGTACACCCGATGTACTTTTAAGTGTTCTGGTCCGCGTTGTGGTTGTTTTTTTAGAGGCCATGGTCTCTTTACAGGTGGGGGTCGGGGTGCACTTTGTTCAGTTACGGGACAGTAATCTACAATCGCGTACAGCACACGGCCTTTGCCCTGCACATTAATAGTTAATATACCAATACGAATACACCGAGCACACCAGCGGCGAAATGAGACACCGCGCTAGATAATGTTCCTACGCTGGACCTGGGCATTTGGCAGTCACATGCGTGCTGGTTAGCGTCCGACGACATGTACACGGAACAGTTTCGCACCGTGAAAGTCCAACATTGATTCTGGTAACCCACTTTGGCCCTTCTACGACACATGTATCTGCGTTCGTGTGAGCAGTCCTGGGTTATACTGAGAGTGGCGTTATCGGTGAGGTTGTACGTCCCGAGTGGTGCGATTTCCGACAGTCCGTGATACGCTCTCCAAGACCCGTCATTCTGAATGCGATACAGTCCTTGAACGTGATGATCTGAACATGTGTACCATCCAGTGGATTCTATCTGGGTCGCGTTATCGGTAGGGCACACCAAGTGTAATGTGGTTCCATTTGCGAACATCGTGACGTTCAGGGTTACTGACGAGTCGGGTTTAGGCGTTTGAGCCGGTCCTGTTGTAAGCTCAGGGTTCGCAACCGTCACGACGTTCAGGGTTTCTGACGGGTTGGGTTCGGGTGTTTTAGCGGGTCCTGTCGTGAGCTGGGTGTGCGTGACCGATGTGATGTTCAGGGTTTCAGGCGGCTTGGGTTTAGGCGTATGAGCTGGAGCTGGAGTCACCGAGGGTACGGCGCATTGGGCATGTCTGCCAACGAGAGCGAGACACAGCGCGAGAGCAAGAAGATTCAGCGGAGCCATTGCGAGTAAGCTTGAACCCCTTAGTAATGCCGTGTCTCTTCACAACGCAGAACAGTAAATACCCTCTGGAACTGTGGAACTAGCGGCTGGTCTAACGAAACTGGCTTCATTTTATGAAGATGATAATCGTCCGCCGGTCGGGACTGCTGGTCGGGACTGCCGGTCGGGACTGCCGGTCGGGACTGCCGGTCGGGACTGCCGGTCGGGACTGCCGGTCGGGACTGCCGGTCGGGAAAGCTTTCGCCGATCTGGAAAAAAACTGATGCCACCGATGTTACCCCGTGTCTTATTACGTCTTATTGTCTATTCTTAGTGAATGTAGTTGATCTTATTTTATCTGTGATCTTCGTACTGTGTACATCATGTATGTTTTTGAACAAAGTAATAAACCCTGTAACCACTTTCATTCAGTGTTATGTTTCCATATGTTCAAATGTGTGTTCAAATCCCTGAAAGTTTTTAAGAAACTGAAACTTAGATTGTGTGAATCTCACCTAACGCAACTGGCTTCAGATCGCATTTTTATGAAGATGATAATCAACAACGGACACGCGAGAACCGAAAGTGCTAGGGATAGAGAAGACATAAACTGAATATCTCTAAACTTACATTGTTGGTTGTGCGTGACATGTTTACAATATAATTTTTTATCATTGTCGAGTTGGTTAATGTACTCCTGGGTCATTTTGTTTATATTGGTGATAGTGTCAAATAAATCTTCTGTTTGCTGAGAAAGATTCGATGATTCTAGAGTTTTATTGTGTACGTGCAGTAGGGTCGCGCGTACGTCGGAATCCGAAAGCGAGTGTGCCTCGGTCAGCAACCTAGGCTTGGCTGTGTGCTGAAAACCATAATCGGTCGATGGAGTCATGCGAGATGCGAGCAGGGTGTACGTCTCCGAGTGAGACTCGTAACACACTGGCCCGTTGCAGGGCGACCCACATTTAACCGGGCAGAGCAAATCCAGCGTGCCGTCGGCAGCGACGTCGCATGCTAGAATCGTGGTGTCGTCGATCTGCAGGGGGTCGCATAGTCCTCTGGAATCACAGTGAGGCAATCTGTAGTTTGTCTGCTCGTCCGTTACCATGGAACTAGTCAACCAACACACACTGTTGTTCCTCGAAGTGTCGATGAACGGCATGTACCATCTAGATAATGACAAAGGCTCCCATGTTTCCCGAAGGGTGACCAAAGTCAGTTTAGACGTGGATACAGATTTACTTGCGACCGGAGTATCTGTGTGGAACTTGACGTTGAGATTCGGTTCACAGCCAGTCATGTCCGATCTCACTACACCTTCTAAGCACAAAACCAGCCGCTGTTCGGCCGCTTTAATGGTACCGACGATGTCGGTCAGCTGAGTGGAGAGCGTGTACACTCCGGTCTTCCACATGTCCAACCTATCTGCCAGTCGAGTGCTGTTGGACATGGAACGAACAGATGTGTCAGGGTTCAGATGGCTAGCAGGTAAAGTGAGCACAAGCTCCCTTAGTCCTTGTTGAATCATGTCCCTGTAGTATTCCATCACGTCCACGGCTCTAGTCGAGGACTCGAACGCTCCGGTCCTTTGGGGTCGCAAATCGCCCGACTGATCCGGTAGCTGGTTCACAATGTGGGTATCCATTACTGCAGCCAGGTCGTTGAAGCTTGCGCCCAAGGAGTCCACCGCTCGGTTGTATCTGAGAAGCGTGGTCCGTAGGAGCGTGCTCACTTGTTTCCAAGGCCCAGTAGAACACAATGCGTCACAACCTGTATGGTCATCTGGTAGCCCTTCACATGTAATCTGTGCACAAGTAGTGTATTTCGGTTTGGTGTTCGACAAATCCGAACCTAGGTGAAAATCGTACGTTACGTGTACAGGCGAGTCGCTTGTCTTTATCCTCCATTTGCCCGACTTGAGTATCACCCTGTGATCTTGCGATTTCTGATGTACAGTGACCTCTTTTCTGTTCTTTCCCGTGGAGTCGGGTTTGGTGTCCTGACCGTGTACACATAGTGCGTAACAACACAGGATGCTGGTTATGGTTGGCACAATCATTGTAGTTTCCTGTTTTTACATCGCTTTTTTCGAGAGCCCGCACATACGCAGCAAAGCATCACAATTAAAGCTGTGTCGACCGATAAAGCCACTAAAGCTGCAATCGCAGAGAGGGCCGCCACATGATGCCTATCCATATCCGTGCGCCGCACTGTGGCTCGCAAGCGTAAGTTGGTTGCGTTAACAGCTACACCCAGAGCCGAGACTCTTTCTTTTGTGTCGTTGACAGTACATTTGGTCACAGACATGCAATCCTTCACCCAAATAAAATAGTCCTGATCCGATGGGAAATCATCGTAGGTGCCGTTGTCACAAACCTTTTCCGCGACATTGCGCACGATGCGATTGTTGATCGACTGCACCTCTTTTATGTACGATGACACCTCATCGACTAAGGGTACTTCTCGAACGCGATAATATCCTTCAGCCTGTCGATTGGTGTTGGGGTCGTGCGAACCCAACGACAATGCCTGGAAATCACACGATAGATTCACTCTCAACGCTCCATGATTCACACGGATGATCATTTTTAGTAAGACACCATCTTCTACATTGAACGTCTGTATCGCTACAGGGTACCCGGTTCCACCTTGAGGCCAACCGTTGTCAACAAAATTCGCTAACGCGATACATGATGCGGAACCCTTCAGACACTGGAGAGTACGCGAAATAATTTCTGCTGTTGCGAGTACAGATAAGCCACCGGGATTCGCATGGTGGCGTGAGGTTGTCGTGTTATTTGCGAACGAAAGCCAATTTCTCTCTTCTGCAGATAACGCGTGTGTGCCCGTCCATCGTCCGACAGCCTGTGGGTTTTGAAGAAACTTTAGGTCTGTATACTCGACGTGCACAGGTAATGTCACAGCGAACCTAGCGTGGTGATGAGCACCGGGTACGCTTTGCAGACACCCAGCGCCTAGTGCGTTATTCTTATGCTCAGCATCCATAGTTCCAAACGGCAGTATTCTAAGTCCTTTGTCCCTTTTCGCGGAGGGGACGTGGTAACAAATGTCGTCGTTCTCGCGGTCCACGAAAACAACAACCTCTCTGCGATTCAAACGCACCACTTTGGCTCCGTATGGTATGTATTTTATCTCTCGCGCGAGGTTATTCATACTAAATTTGCTAATAGGTAGAGGGGAGCCTACGTTCATGTCAGAGGACAGTCCTAACCTCAGACCGGGTACTCCGGGTACTGACACGAAACTTTTCACTTCATCCGTTGTATCTGTAACCTGTTGGAAGAACATTCCCGACTCCAACTTGTATATGCCGTTCACTTGAGCGTACGAGTACCCTCCATCGCCGAAAGCGGAATGTCTTGTGTATCGATAATGTAGAGTGCTGAAACTCTCGGCTGCTGTGTCGATGGTATTCGCTAACGCCGTGAACATGGGTATGCTATTAGCTCGGCCAAATGTATAATCGAGGTATCCCATGCAATATCGAGACACTCCCCATTTAGCCATGTCTGATACGATCGCCGCGAGTTCGTTTGTAGAGTAAACGAATTTATTCGATGGCATTCCGCTGTACCTGTTCGTTAACCCGGGTACTCCGACACAACCCGATTCCAACACATACGCCGAGGTCGGTAAAGATACTATGATGCCTGCTCGATTGTTCGAGCGCCTGCTAAGTTCGTCGAACACATAGAGACCTGTCATTTCCAATCTTCCAGTGTCCAAATCGAGCGTAAGAGGATTGTCTTCTGAATACTCTCCGGTCCTCCATATGTCGAGGTTCGGTTTTTCACAGTCCTTTCCGGTTGCAGCGTAGACAGTATTTAGGTCTAGGAAAGCACCGTGTTGGGATACCAACAATCCTATCTTCTGTAATGTCTCCTCAGCAGAGGCCTGCGTATCCGTCAGTCCCGTAGTCAGATCGACGTGAAGGCCCCTGGACTGCATTATCTCTGAGAGGGAACTAGACGTCAGCCCGGGTTTCAGGACAAACCTTGATCCATATAGCCTGCTGATAGCTTCCAAGTCAGGAATAATGCGATCTGCTAAGTCTATCTCGATTACAACAGTCTGCATCGTTATGCTCAGGGTCAACAACCAGTCTAGTACGCTGGCTATTTCCTGTTGGTTTGGTTTAAGTCTGGTACTACCGTCGTTAAATCCGATCCTGACTCCAACTTTAGCGTCCCATCCTTGTCGTTCCACGATCGTCACAGTTCGATTGACTGCGTTTGGAATACACAGTTCACGGCTGTCTGGAGGTCTCGCAGGGGATCTCACCGGTACCCGCGTACACTCGGATTCAAGAGAAAAGTTGTTTAGGTCGAAGTCCGCGGTAACTTCCCTGAACGCACGAATTTGAAATTCCAACAAAACAACATCGCATCTTCTCAAGTCCAACGGTGCCGAGGGTGCGTCAACGTTTGGTCCACGTGGAGATGAAAAAATCGAGGCCGTGACTAGGCAGTACATTTCTGTCTTTGTTGCCACCGATCCGTACAGGACTCTGCCTCTTTCGACCGTAGATGTTTGTTCACGATCGTAAGACACCTCTAAGGTCCAATCGTTATTTGTACCCGGAAAACCTGGAATCACACGCATAAACGGGGTACAGCCGGGAGAACAAGGTCCATCACGGTTTGTGTAATCTAACATAGCAGCCGCGCAGTTGCAATTTTTATGCCGTTTGTGTTTCCAAACGTATCGTATCTCAAGCACCTCACTACAGGTCTTCGGTGGTCGTGGGGGAGTCGCGTTAGGTGATTCGGTGTAATACAAAAGTTTCACTTCCAGAGTTCTGAATGAATGAAAATCTAAAGGCTTTACAATCAACGAAATGTCCAACGTACGAACAAAAAATCCATCGCCGTAAGACTTCGCCCATTGCAAACCTTTTGTGGTATTAAATCTGTGATCACGAGGCACGATGAGGGAACGACTTGCCGATAATACGCTGGTTCCCCCGAGACCATTTCTCCTGTCTTTCCAGTTGAAAGCGCGTGGTATGAACTTGTTTGTCGCGCCCAGTGGTATGGTCACTCTGGCCTGAACGGTCAGCGAATTGTTCTTCGACACGTCAACGAACAAGGGATTGTCATGTAAAAATTGAATTTGTACCTTGGTGGGGTCTAACGCGGACGGTAAGAAAGGTTTTACTACGTCTTCGTACATTTTGGCGGCCGTCTCAAACGCAGATATTATGTTCAATGCATAATACACGTTCTCTGCAGTCTTCTGCCTATCACCAAACATGTGATATATAGGAACCTTGCGACACAAGTCGCTCTCCGGATGAGTGAAAAGGCTATCGCAGATTTTCGCAATGTCTTCTTCAGGTATAGCCCTAATCCATAGCATGGTCAGCCAATTCAATGTTTCGACTAACGGTGTAGATACAGAAGGTTCGGTTAACGTACTCGGGGGTTTGTAGTCATCCGGGTACCCGCATATTGTGTCGTGCCAACTAGAACCGGGTAGGATTACGCTCTTATCGGATGGGCACTTTGTGTGTACGAAACAACTTTCTCCCATTCCGTGCGTGATAGGGTTAAGGGTTGCGACGTGATATCCACTGGGGCAGACGCTGCCACATTTAGAGGGTTTTGCACGACCTGCAGGTACAAGAGGTTCACCCAGATGACAAACGTATCTGCAGATCGGCATGCCCGAGTTGTTGCAGGATACCACAACGTGCCTGGGATTCGGACATCGCACGTCTCGCTCGCAGTTGACTAAATTTTGCTTATTCACAACGTTGGGTACAGTCGTATTTACCACGATTGAGCAACCGCACAACGCGACGATGACAGCCAAAAACGAACGCTTCATCTCGCTGTACACCGTAATACGTCCGATTAACGTAAGGGGATTAGTAAGGGGGAAAGGACACTACGACTAGACTAGCAAAAGGATGTCTGGCTCGTGTGTTCCGAATATTTTACTCAGTCTTTTTGATGGCACCGGCAGTATATGTAAACCGTTCGCTGACAACGGTTGGGTCGTAAGGAGGTTAGATGTGGACGGTAGACGCGGCGCGGATATCGTAGTAGATATCTTAAACTGGGATCCGTCTAAGGACTGGTCAGGGCCACCTCCCGATGTGATATTCGCGGGTCCGCCTTGCGAGCACTACAGCATGGCTAGAACTACGGCTAAGACACCCAGAAATCTCTCGCTGGCCGACAGGTTGGTGGCTAAAACCATAGACGTCATCGATCACTTCCACAAACTCAACCCCTCTCTGCAGTACTTTGTAGAAAACCCAGATACGAGCATGTTATGGAAACGTTGGGTCTCTCACAGGCTCTATCACGACACGGAAAACCACCCCAGGAGCGTGTACGCTTCCCTGTCTGGAAAGTGTAGCTCGTACAAAGCTAGAACTAAATCATTGATAGTTTCTCGTCGAGACAAGCATGTGGTGCGGCTGGACTATTGTCAGTACAAGGCCAAGTACAGGAAAAGAACGAGGCTGATGACCAACAACCCGTTCGTCGGACTGATGTGCAACAAGAACTGCCCGAGTATTGTGAAGGGCAAACACATAGAGGTAGCTCAGAGAGGCCCTCGAGCCTACACCAAAGCATCAACCCGGGACACTGGCGCAAGATATCACACTTTGGATCAACTTCACGCGTATCCGCCGGATTTGGTCGATGTTATATTCGAGCATGTGGCTTCTTCCCCTGCGCAGGGGAGAGATGGTGTACACTCTGCTCAAGCGGAACCTGTGTTGACGAACGTACATGTGTAGTGACTTGGGTGTATTTGGGTTTTTTTTTGTTTTTTTAGTGAATGTACCCATAGGAAAAATGAAACAATAAATGCCAAGACAAACTTTAAACTGTGTGTAGAGTATATTTATTCTTTCCACATTCGGATAACTTGAAGATGGGGTGTGAACAACAGCATATGCACTTTCATTCGTATTGCTACACAGCAGTAGTGTCAAGGTACAAAGCATTTATATTTGGTGTGCGTAGCAAACACAAGAGCACTAAGTTTACACGTAGAATGTACTCTATTGTGTATCGGACAAGGATACGTTGTCGATTTATCAGTGGCCTGCACACAACACAACCCGGCTCCAGTTTTCTTTACAGTCACAGGCACACCCCACAAAAGCATAAGTCTTTTCGCTTCCTCCTGCACCCGTGCGTTATCGGGGGTCTCCTCAGAGTTTAATTCCATTGCAGGCTTAGAATACCTGTACTCTTCCAACATACCTAGGAATCGTTTACCCAGGAACGTAACATCATCCGATATAGGATTAGATGAAAGTCCCACCGAAAGAGAAAGATGATCGTCGAACCCGGAAGCTGGTAGCTTCACCTGATCGTTAAACGTCTCCACGTATTCGAATCCGGTGCCCTCTTTGTAACAGTTGGGTAATCTGACCGACTTTCTCAAAGAATAGGGCGCCTTGTCGATGGCCGAGCGCCTGTTTTTACAAAGCTCAGCGCTCAACCGTAGACACTGAATGTTCGAAGCGGTCCGCAATATGGCCTTGCTCAGATCGCAGAGGCCGCAGGACCGCGAGTCCTCTGGGTATGACAGCAAGACGTAACGAAGAGATATCTTCTCCATTTCCTGAAGCAGAGGCCTGTACACTTCTATCCCGCGAACACTGCACAACTCAACGGGTAGATACCATAACATCCTAAGGCTCAACTTCGACTTAGCTGGTGACGATCTGACATACACGGATATCTTTCCGATGGCTCCGATTAACTCTCTGAGGTCCGCGTCATCCGAGCTATCGGCTGGTTTTGACATGCGGAGCAACGATTCTGCTATCACTAGCAACAGGCTAGAAGCCATCGCCTGGCTCACTTTACGTTTTGTGACGTC